>NC_057807.1:704844064-704872953 GCF_018294505.1 Triticum aestivum
GGGGGGGAGAAGTGGTGGGCTGGGCCGCTGCTGGCTGCACAGTGTTGGGCCAGGTAAGTGGCGCCAGGTAAGTCCTTCTGCTCTCTTTCTTTTACTTTTTTTCTATTTTCTGTAGTTTGTTTTGATTTAGTTTAGCAACTAAATCATTTAAATAAATTCTGTAGATTTTTATGTGGCTTGCTAAAATATATACAAAGCCACTCACAAACTTCCAGAATTATTGGAGTCATATTTAATATATATTAAATATAAATCCAAAGCAAATAGTTATTGGATTAATTCAAATGGCCAAAATAATTATCTCTGTGACTCCAAAAATATTGGTTTAATTTTTACCTCTTACCAATATTTCCATGGAATAACAGGAACATTTTCTTGGACACATTTGAGAAGATTTAATTGTTGGTTATTTTTAGAGGTTTCCTGAGGCTTTTGAAAATTCCTCAATTCAAATTTCATTTGAATTTAAACATGATGCACACACCAGACAGCACCAGGAGCTAGGGATGTGACACCGATAGGGCTAGGGTTACCAGATATAGATTACAACAAGAGGGAAAGAGATCTCGTCCATCCTTAACTTGGAGGGCACACCACGGCTTCATAGGTCTCCGGTCATCATACGAATCCACCACTCCAGCCCACGTACCATGGCCATCACCCCGAGGACCCCTTAGTCCATGAATCCCTCAGTAGCCCCTGAACTTGCCTCCAATGCCAAGGCTTGTATCCAGCATCCGCTCAGTATCAGGCTTGCGAGGTGCGTTCTTTAGTGTGCCTTGTTCGTATTCGGATCTAGGTGAAGTCCGGATTCTGGAATGATAGTCTTACTTAACACCGAAGGCAATAACAAAAAACATCGTCCAAGCACAAACTGTGCCTTTATCTGACAACTTTTTCTCTTTCAACGAAGAGTCGCTTCCGGCCATAACGCCAGGAAGCTACTATTTCTCGAAGCGCGGCTCGAGGCTGACGCCACGTTTGACATGTCCCCTCAAGGTGGAGATCGTGTGCCGCATTTCAGGGGATATGGTTAATGATTTCGATTCCCCTCCCCGCTCATAACGTTGCAGAGATATCGGGAAGTGGAGGATGCCACGACATTGAAAAAGGAGTCCCCGACCAGTCAACAATCTATAAAGGGGGGAGCTACAACAGTAGGCATCCCAAGCCCTCTTCCACCTCCCGCACCCGTAGATCCTCAGAGCTCCAGTGCCTCCTTCCCTGATGTCACAGCGAATCCTGCTTCCCCTCCTTTGATGGCTGGATCCGGCTACAATGGGAAGTGGGAAGCCTCCTCCGTCACTGACAGGGACATTCTGAAGCTGAAGGGGGCCGACTATTTTCCGGCCAATGTCGCTCATCGGGCCCCCAAAGAAGGCCAGGTCATCCCCACGCCCCAGCCGGGCGAAAGGGTAGTTTTCTCCCTCATTTCCTTAGGGGGCTTGGATTTCCCCTGCATCCCTTTGTGCGGGGGCTGATGTTCTTCTATGGGATGGCTTTTCACGATCTAGCCCCCAACTCCCTCCTCCACATCTCGACCTTCATCTTCCCCTGTGAAGCACTCCTCTGGGTCCAGCCGCACTTCGATTTATGGCTAAAGGTGTTCAATGTCAAGACCAAGGTGGTCGACTGCAAGCATGCAGACTACGAAGGGGCCATGATTAGTAAGCTGATACAGATCCAGTGTCCGGTCGACCACTTCGTCGACACCGTCTGGATGTGACAGAAGGAGTGGTTTTATGTCATCGAGCCGAGAGAGGCAGCATGGGGAGCGGCACCCTCATTCAGGTCTGGATCCCCTACCCGATTGGCCTCCTGGACCACCAAGCGCATCGACAGCATAATAGAGACCGACACGAAGCTATTCGACGTGGTCCAGATCATGCTCCATCGCCATCTCCTCCCTTGCCAGGAGAGGACCAAGCCTATGTGGAACATGAGCCCGAGGATCTGGGCACCGTGCGACACCTCTACGACACGACTCCTGACAAGATATGGGGCCAATTATTCCAGCCCCAGAAGGAGTGGCCGATCGAGGGGAAGGATATCGGCCTTGACGCCGCGAACCCCCCAAGGGAGGTGAGCGACATTTTTCTTGAGAAGTGTTTGGATATTCAGACCATGTTTTGATTCAGTCTAACCCTCATATGTGGATTTTGCAGGGCTGGCTTGCCAAGGCCATGAAGATCCGCAACCCGGTGCCTCTGCCGGAAGGGCCCCAATCAGAGCAACTGGAAAAGCTACTGGTCATGTTGCCTTATAAGGCGCCCGCCAAGATGGGCAAGAAGAAAGAAGGGCCGGAGGCAAGGGAGGGCCTCCGCCGTAGGGTTCGTCCGGGCAATCGGTTCGGAGACGCTGCAACCTCATCTGTGCAGGATGGGGCGAGGATGAGGATGAGGAGGATAGTGCCTCCTCGCACTCCAAGAAGAGGGTGGCGTCCAAGGATGTCGAGGAGGTCCAACCTTCTCCAGCCCCAAACAGACGATGAGGCCCAATCTGGTTCCGTCTGATAGTTCGGACTCCGACAAGGAGTCCGAAGTGTCTGAGAAGGTTCCGAAGAAGGAACTAAGGGTCAAGCCCCGGCCAACAGGTTGGAATTTTTAGCTATGTTGTTTTCAGCAATTTGCTTTAGTTGAAGGTTAACCCCTCCGAGTTGCAATCCCCCACATGAATGCCCCACCGAGAAGACTTCGAAGGGGACATCTCCGCCCGCCGAACTGGCATGCAGTGGGTCTATGGCGCATTCTGCGCCTCCTTTGATCCTCGAAGAGGTTGAGGAGGTGCGGTGCCAAAGGACTCCTCCCCCGAACATAGTGGGGGAGGCAAATGGCATAATGGCCGAGGTTAACACCTTGGTCACCGAAGACCAGGAGGGATCGTCCCTCCTGGCCAACGAAGGAAAGGAGTCCGAACCATCCGGACCCCATCCGTCTACCGCTCCCGAGCCCCCAAGGCCTTCAATGTCATAGGCTCCTCCTAGCAGGGAAGGGGCGGGGGGCAATGCCAGCACCGAACACCTATACACGGGTGGTAGCTGGCTGGCCAGAAGTGTTGGAGAATTTGGTGAACAACTTGGCCATCATTGACGGACACCACACTCTTATGAGTGCGGTGATGCAGGGTGTTCGTTCCGTCCAATCTGGACTGAACAACGCTGTCCAAGGCCTTCTAACAGGCTTTGAGGTAAGTCAAGTAATACTATTTCCTCATAATGCGTTTGTAATTGATAGTTCGGGTAAGCCGTGTATGTACCAGCCCCCGAGACTTTGCAAAGATTTCGATGAGAACTACAGAGGATCGAATTTGGTAGGACGACTAATGATGTCGATATTTCTGTGGCTAATGCAGGCATCTTCCATGGTCGCGGCTGCTAATGCCGCGACATTAGAGGAGATGGATCGGAATCTCAAGCTTCTTGATGAAGATCTTGACCTTGTTAACAAACGGCTTGACGAGGCGCAAGGTAAGCCCTGTGAGAAGATGTGTATTTTGCTTGACGCTAGATATTAACGATCCGGACTATATGCCAATCCTTTATCTTGATGATCTTGCAGCCGCTGCCGCCGAGGTCGAGGGCTTGAAGGAGGCCTTGAATAAAGTACAGGTCGAGGCGGCCTCGAAGAAAGTGGCCGCTGAGAAGGCGCGGTGTCCGAGATTGAGAAGGCTAAGCTTGTTGCTAGTCAGCATGAGGCTCGGGTGGCCGAAGTCAAGTGGAGCTTCAGGATGCAGCTAAGAAGCTGGAGGCCCTTGAGAAGGGGCAGGAGGAGCAATCCTCCTGGCTATCCAAGGCGGAGAAGGAGCTTCAGGAGGCGAGTGACGCACGAGGTGTCTGGGAGGAGCTCTGCCAAGCCATGCAAATTGCAAACGGTAAGAAACACTTACTATAGAGTGTGTTCGGAGGCAACAGGTTCGCTCTACTGATGCCGGTCTAGTGCTCCGCAGGCGTCTTTGCCGAACTTCTGAAGAATGCGGTGGCCGCAGCAAGGCACTATGCCACCCTCGAGGAGGACTCCACGCAACAGCTCTTCTGGTCACAGTTTGTGGACTCTGAGTGCCCCCCTCTTCTAAGCGATCAAATGAAGCAGCTGATGGAGATGCATCAGATGTCGGAGCTAGCCATGAAGGACCTCTGTGTCAGCCTGTGGCCAGCCGAGCCCATTCTGGACACCTACTTCGGCCTTGTGCAGAAGCTGCAGGAGGCGCCACTCCGGATTGACGCCATTAAGTGGTCAGCGTGCCTTGAGGGGGCGATGCTCGCGTTTGCGAAAACCATGGTGCACTGACCAAGGATTAATCCAATGGAAATGGCCACTGGTCCTCCGCCCAATGGGAAGGAGCATCACTTCCCCTAGTAGTACTTTGTGCAGGTGATAATCGGAACACAGGCGATAGAGGGCCAATGTTCGAAAGATGTAATGTTTGAGTAGTTGTATTAAGTTTGTATCAAGTGGGACTTATGCTTTATTAAATTTTGACTCCTGTGTGGCCGTGTGTTTATTCTGAAAGCTACCAGTCGTCGGCTTCAGCCCCCAAGTGAATATCACGAGGGGTGTTTCATCTCCGCACTGTTACCCTTAGCCAATGTCTTGGTGCATGGAGGCGGTAGTGCGGGAGCGAAACCAGGTGATCAGACTATTCATTTTTACTGCTTTCACTTAGCCTTACGAGCTTGACGGCGGGGACTAGGGAAGAGCCCCCGGTGTATTGTGATGTACTTGGGGATCAACACCTACCCTTTCCGACCACATGGTTTGTGTCAAGACAAACCCTTTGTGTGACACAGCGAAATCACCAATGATTTTTAGAGTCAAACCTTGTCATCAGATCACGGACCCGTTCATGCTTACTATGACGGTGAATTTTCAGCTTTTTCCTCCTAAGGTACTTGATCGGGCAAATCGGAAGTACAATCGCAGGGGTTCTTCCTTTGCCCTGTTAGCCGAACATGCGGATCATAAGAGGCAAGCACAGGAGCCGGGCAACCCAACTATTGACCAAAGAAATAGTTCGGAACAAATGCATCTAGTGCAATATACGAGACGCCGGACACCTAGCGGCAAGCGGTGCCGGACTTGAAGATATTGAGTTGATGTATAAATCAAACTCTTGACTAGTTAATATATTTTCATGCCGGGCTGTTCAAAGAGCGAGGAGAGAATTGGAAAGGGAATAAGCAAGTCGCAGGATGCGGATATCCGAACACCATGAAGGGTATTATTATTATTTCTCGTAAGCTCAGGACGTCTAAGCATACAATTTGAACTGCAAAGGAAGTACTAAAAAAAGAAAGTTTACAGAGTAAAGGTTGACGCAGGACCTTGATGCGTGAGTTGAAGCCTTCACTGTGCCCTGCTATACGTCTGCACATTTGAAGGAAATATGCCCTAGAGGCAATAATAAAGTTATTGTTTATTTCCTTATTTCATGATAAATGTTTATTATTCATGCTAGAATTGTATTAACCGGAAACTTAGTACATGTGAATACATAGACAAAACATAGTGTCCCTAGTATGCCTCTACTTGACTATCTCGTTAGTCAAAGATGGTTATGTTTCCTAACCATAGACATGTGTTGTCATTTGATGAACGGGATCACATCATTAGGAGAATGATGTGATGGACAGGACCCATCCGTTAGCTTAGCATTATGATCGTTACAGTTTCATTGCTACTGCTTTCTTCATGACTTATACATGTTCCTCAGACTATGAGATTATGCAACCCCCGAATACCGCAGTAACACCTTGTGTGCTATCAAACGTCACAACGTAACTGGGTGATTATAAAGATGCTCTACAGGTGTCTCCAAAGGTGTTTGTTGGGTTGGCATAGATTGAGATTAGGATTTGTCACTCCATGTTTGGAAGAGGTATCTCTGGGCCCTCTCGATAATGCTCATCACTATAAGCCTTGCAAGCATTGTGACTAATGAGTTAGTTGTGGGATGAAGTATTACAGAACGAGTAAAGAGACTTTCCGGTAACGAGATTGAACTAGGTATGATGATACCGACGATCGAATCTCGGGCAAGTAACATACCGATGACAAAGGGAACAACTTACGTTGTTATGCGGTTTGACCGATAAAGATCTTTGTAAAATATGTAGGAGCCAATATGAGCATCCAGGTTCCGCTATTGGTTATTTACTGGAGATGTGTCTCGGTCATGTCTACATAGTCCTCGAACCCGTAGGGTCCGCACGCTTAACGTTCTATGACGATTTGTATTATGAATTATGTGATTTGATGACTGAAGTTTGTTCAGAGTCCCGGATGAGATCACGGACGTGACAAGGAGTCTCGAAATGGTCGAGAGTTAAAGATTGATATATTTGAAGGCTATATTTAGACATCGGAAAGGTTCTGAGTGATTCGGGTATTTTTCGGAGTACCGGAGAGTTACGGGAATTCGCCGGGGGAAGTTGATGGGCCTTATTGGGCTTTAGTGGAGAGAGGGAAGAAGGGCCACGAGGTGGCGCGCGCCCCCCCTGCCCAAACTGAATTGGACAAGGGATGGGGGCATGGCCCCCCCTTTTCCATCTCCCTCTCCCTCCTTTCCTTATTTCCTACTCCGAAAAGGAAAGGGAATCCTACTAGGACTTGGGAGTCCTAGTAGGACTCCCTACACTTGGCGCACCCCTAGGAGGGCGGGCCTCTCTCCCTCCCTCCTCTATATACGTGGGCAGGGGGCACCCCAAAGACACACCAAGTCTTCTCTTAGCCGTTTGCAGTGCACCCCTCCACATTTACACACCTCGGTCATATCGTCGTAGTGCTTAGGCGAAGCCCTATGCCAGTAGCATCATCATCACCGTCGCCATGCCGTCGTGCTGACGGAAGTCACCCTTGTCCTCAACTGGATTAAGAGCACGAGGGACGTCATCAAGCTGAACGTGTGTTGAACGCGGAGGTGCCGTACGTTCGTTACTTGGATCGGTTGGATCGCGAAGACGTTCGACTACATCAACCGCGTTATTGAAACGCTTTCGCTTTCGGTCTATGAGGGTACGTGGACACACTCTCCCCTCTCGTTGCTATGCATCACCTAGATAGATCTTGCGTGATCGTAGGATCTTTTTGAAATTACTGCGTTCCCCAACAGCCTTTGCTTCCGATAGGTGGGGGTTGGGACCTTCGATGAGACCTTGATGGGCGAGGACCCCTCCGTTGGAGCTTTATGGTTTGGGGTATACGGAATTGGTCCCCGGGTCATCTGAAGACGAGGTAGTTCCGAAGTTCGGTTCAATCGAACATGTACTTCAGATTAATGTGTGCCTCACGGCTGCCCATGGTATTTTGAGTGCGAAGTTGTGCTGACGAGGCACATGTAGCGTGAAGAATGTGGGCATGCCTTGGGGAGTGTACCCCTATTTGTGGGGAATGCATGCAGGTTCCCATGACGGGGAACTGGTTCAAACCCGTTTACTATTGTCACCGACCTTTACGGAGGGTCGGCATCTTGACCTATACGGGCCGGTGTGGTCTTCGGCTGCTAGGGCTGCAGTGTGCTCTTCGGTTCAAAGTGAGCGTTTTGTGTTGTCGTTAATGGTTATGGCGCCCAAAGGACCATCCATCTGTCAACTTGAGGTATGCGTAATGTAGAACAACATTTAATTTGGCGAACGCTGTTCAGCCGAGGAGGCCGTGATAGCCACTGTGAAAAGGTGCAATATCAAAGATGCAGTCCTCGCTTTGGAAGTTATCCGGAGATCTGAACACTACTTCAAGCGTCACAGTGCCCGTACAGCGGGCCTCCACTCCCGGAATGACCTCCTTGAACGTGGTGTTACTAGGTTTAATCCTTGATGGATCGATCCCCATTTTCCTCATTGTATCCTCGTATATCAGATTGAGGCCGCTTCCTCCATCCATTAGGGATCTAGTGAGGCGGAATCCATCGATGATGGGGTATAGCACTAGGGCTACGGACCCTCCATGGCGTATGCTGGTGGAATGATCCCTGTGATAGATCGTGATCGGGCAAGCTGACCATGGATTAAACTTCGGCGCTACTATCTCGACGGAGTGTACGTCCCGTAGCGCTTGCTTCCTGTCCTTCTTCGGTATGTGGGTTGCGTAGATCATGTTTACTTTGTTGAGACCTCAGAAGGCTAGGGTTTCTAGCCTCCACTATTCGGCCTGCGGGGTCATCATCGTCCTTGCTTCATGGGCTTTTGCCCGAGTCTTCGGCTGTGAGTTTGCCGGCCTGTTTGATCACCAAACATTTTCGGTTGGAGTGGTTGGCGGGCTTCTCTGATGTGCCGTGGCTCTGACAAGGCTTGTACAGAATTGTGTCCAGTCTAGATGGGCCATCATCGTTGCCTTTAGGGGCTCTCTTTCAGGGTCCGGACTTCTGGGTTCGAAATTCGGCATATATTGCCGTATCCTCACTCTCACCGTCATTGTGGCGACGTTTTTTTTGCTGCATCGGGGCTTTCCGTTTCCATCCCGAACGTCGGAGGTACCAGGTGTGTCTGGGTTGGTGTTTTTGCGAGCAAGCCAACTATCTCCGCTAGGGGAAAAGCAGGTCATGAGGGAAGTAAGGGCTGCCATAGTTATTGGTTTGTCCTGGCCGAGCCGCCATACAATCCATTCGTCCTTGACACTATGCTTAAAGGCAGCCAAGAATTCGACATCCGGATAGTCAACAATCTAATTTTTCTTGGTCAGGATTCGGTTCCAAAACTATCAGGCAGATTCTCCGGGTTGCTGCGTGATGCGATTTAGGTCGTCAGCATCTGAAGTCGGACATAGGTGCCCTGAAAGTCTGCTCGAAAAGCATCCTCAAGCACTTCCTAGCAACCTATAGAGTCTCCGGGAAGGCTGTTCAACTAGTGTCGAGATGGGCCTTTAAGCTTAGCGGCAAATATTTAATGGCGTGGAGGTCATCTCCTCGTGCCATGTGGATGTGGAGGAGCAAATCCTCTATCCATATGGCTGGATCTTTAGTTTCGTCCTACGATTCGATGTTCACATGCTTGAAGCCTTCCTGGAATTTATGTTGCATTACCCTCTCTGTGAAGCACAGGGGGTGTGCGACGCCCCAAACATGGGCTACGTCGCGTCAGAGGTCTTTGGCCCTATGAATTTGCTGCTGCTCCTGGATTCTGTTGTTTTGGTTTAACCGATCGTAGTATCCTTCCTGGTAAGCGGACAGGTCTTCTCTGGGCCCGTAGATGGACCCGATGCGACCTCCATGAGCATCTAGGTAATGGTGGAGGTCATACTCATAAGTTCGCTGCACTTGATCCTTGCCATGATGGTAGGTGGGCGGCTGGTTATTCGGCCTCATCAGCTTCTCTGTCCTGTCCTCTAGGTGGGCAGTCTGGCTATTCAGCGCTTGTGTATATTGGGCATGTGGGCTCTACGGCCTCGTCGTCGAACTGCGGCAGGAGTCTTCGCTTGGGATAAGTTTTGGTTGGCTGTTCGCAGCCATACCTCTCTTCAACAGCTAAGAATTTAGTCCATCGGTCATTGAGGGTGTCCTGTTTGGCCTTGATTTTGCATTTTTTGCTTCTTTAGGTTACGGGCGTTGGCCAAAAGCCTCCGCTTGGACCGTTCTTGCTCCAGAGGGTCTTCGGGGATGATGAAGTCATCATCCTCGAGACTGACCTCGTCTTCGGAGAGTGGTAGGTAATTGCTATCCTCGGAGTCATCGTGGTTTTCTGTATTGAGCGGGTCCTCCTATCCCGCGGGGTCATCTTGATGATGTTCGTTGGCTGCGTCTCCGGCGAGGTCATTGATGACCCACAAGTATAGGGGATCTATCGTATTCCTTTCGATAAGTAAGAGTGTCGAACCCAACGAGCAGCAGATGGAAATGACAAGCGGTTTTCAGTAAGGTATTCTCTGCAAGCACTGAAATTATCGGTAACAGATAGTTTTGTGATAAGGTAATTCATAGCGGGTAATAAGTAACAAGAGTACACAAGGTGCAGCAAGGTGGCCCAATCCTTTTTGTAGCAAAGGAGAAGCCTGGACGAACTCTTATATGAAGCAAAGCGCTCCCGAGGACACATGGGAATTTCTATCAAGCTAGTTTTCATCATGCTCATATGATTCGTGTTCGTTACTTTGATAATTTGATATGTGGGTGGACTGGTGCTTGGGTGCTGTCCTTACTTTTATCACCTCCATAACCGAGAAACATTTCCTTAGTCCTTTTAGATACCTAAGGATATTTTTGACCGCCATCCAGTGATCTACTCCTAGATCACTATTGTACACCCTTGCCAAACTCATGGCAAGGCACATAACAGGTCTGGTACACAGCATGGCATACTTTATAGAACCTATGGCCGAGGCATAGGGAATGACTTTCATTCTTTCTCTATCTTCTGCCGTAGTTAGGCTTTGAGTGTTACTCAACTTCACACTTTACAATACATGCTAGAACTCCTTTGACCGATCCATTTTGAACTCCTTCAAAATCTTATCAAGGTGTGTGCTTTGTGAAAGTCCTATTAAGCGTCTCGATCTATCTCTATAGATTTTAATGCCCAATACATAAGTAGCTTTACCGAGGTTTTTTATTGGAAAATTCTTATTCAAGTTCCTTTTATGCTATTCAAAAAATTTATATCATTTCCAATCAATAATATGTCAAGCACATATAATATCAGAAATGCTACAGGGCTCCCACTCACTTTCTTGTTAGTACAGGCTTCACCGTAAGTCTGTATAAAACCACATGCTTTTATCGCCTCATCAAAGTGTATATTCCAACTCCGAGATGCTTGCACCAGTCCATAGATAGATTTCTGGAGCTTGCACACTTTGTTAGCACCCTTAGGATCTTCAAAACCTTCTGGTTGCATCATATACAACTCTTCTTTCAGAAATCCATGAAGGAATGCAGTTTTTGACATCCATTTGCCAGATTTCATAATCATAAAATTCGGCAATTGCTAACATGATTCGGACAGACTTCAGCATCACTACGGACGAGAAAGTCTCATCGTAGTCAACTCCTTGAACTTGTCAAAAACCTTTTTTTCGACAAGTCGAGCTTTATAGACAGTAACATTACCATCAACGTCAGTCTTCTTCATGAAAATCCATTTATTCTCTATGGCTTGCCGATCATCGGGCAAGTCCATCAAAGTCCACACTTTGTTTTCATACATGGATCCTATCTCAGATTTCATGGCCTCAAGCCATCTATCAGAATCTGGGCTCGTCATAGCTTCTTCATAGTTTATAGGTTCACCATGGTCTAGTAACATGACCTCTAGGACAGGATTATCGTACCACTCTGGTGCGGATCGTGCTCTGGTTGATCTACAAGGTTCAGTAGTAACTTGATCTGAAGTTTCATAATCATTATCATTAGCTTCCTCTCTAGTTAGTGTAGGCATCACGAGAACGGTTTTATGTGATGCGCTACTTTCCATTTCGAGAGAAGGTACGATTATCTCATCAAGTTGTACTTTCCGCCCACTCACTTCTTTTGAGAGAAACTCCTTCTCTAGAAAGGTTCCATTCTTGGCAACAAAGATCTTGCCTTCGGATCTGTGGTAGAAGGTGTACCCAATAGTTTGCTTAGGGTATCCTATGAAGAGGCATTTCTCCAATTTGGGTTCGAGCTTATCAGGCTGAAGCCTTTTTGACATAAGTGTCGCAAGCCCAAACTTTTAAGAAAAACAACAGCTTAGGTTTATTGCCAAACCACAGTTCATATGGTGTCGTCTCAATGGATTTAGATGGTGCCCTTTTTAACGTGAATGCAACTATCTCCAATGCATAACCCCAAAATGATAGTGGTAAATCGGTAAGAGACATCATAGATCGCACCATATCTAATAAAGTATGGTTACGACGTTCGGACACACCATTATGCTATGGTGTTCCAGGTGGCGTGAGTTGTGACACTATTCCACATTGTTTTAAATGAAGGCCAAACTCGTAACTCAAATATTCGCCTCCACGATCAGATGGTAGAAACTTTATTTTATTGTTATGATGATTCTCTACTTCACTCGAAAATTCTTTGAACTTTTCAAATGTTTCAGACTTGTGTTTCATTAAGTAGATATACACACATCTGCTCAAATCATGTGTCAAGGTCAGGAAATAACAATACCTGCCGCGTGCGTCAACACTCATCGGACTGCAGACATCAGTATGTATTATTTCCAATAAGTTATTAGATCGCTCCATTGTTCCGGAGAACGGAGTTTTAGTCATCTTTCCCATGGGGCATGGTTTGCAAGTATCAACTGATTCATAATCAAGTGATTCCAAAAGTCCATATGCATGGAGTTTCTTCATGCGCTTTACACTAATATGACCTAAACTGTAGTGCCACAAGTATGCTGCACTATCATTATTAACTTTGCATCTTTTGGTATCAATATTATGAATATGTGTATCACTGGGATCGAGATTCAATAAACCATTCATATTTGGTGTATGACCATAGAAGGTTTTATTCATGTAAACAGAATAACAATTATTCTCTAACTGAAATGAATAACTGTATTGCAATAAACATGATCTAATTATATTCATGCTCAACGCAAACACCAAATAACATTTATCTAGGTTCAACACTAATCCCGAAGGTAGAGGGAGTGTGCGATGGTGATCATATCAACCTCGGAATCATTTCCAACACACATCGTCACCTTGCTTTTAACTAGTCTCTGCAAATCCTGTTAGAGTTACTAATCTTAGGAACTGAACCGGTATCAAATAACTACGGGTTACTATGAACACTAGTAAAATACACATCAATAACATGTATATCAAATATACCTTTGTTCACTTTGCCATCCTTCTTATCCTCCAAGTATTTGGGGCAGTTTCAATTCCAGTGACCATTTCCTTTGCAGTAGAAGCACTTAGTTTCAGGCTTAGGTCTAGCTTTGGGCTTCTTCACGAGAGTGGCAACTTGTGTTGGGTAACGTAGTAATTTCAAAAAATTTCCTACGCACACGAAAGATCATGGTGATGCATAGCAACGAGAGGGGAGAGTGTGTCCACGTACCCTCGTAGACTGAAAGCGGAAGCGTTATGACAACGCGGTTGATGTAGTCATACGTCTTCATGATCCGACCGATCCAAGCACCGAACATACGGCACCCCAGAGTTCAGCACACGTTTAGCTCGATGACGATCCCCGGACTCCGATCCAGCAGGGTGTTGGGGATGAGTTCCGTCAGCACAATGGCGTGGTGACGATGATGATGTTCTACCGACGCAGGGCTTCGCCTAAGCACTGCAACGATATGACCGAGGTGGAATATGGTGGAGGGGGGCACCGCACACGGCTAAGGAACGATCACGAAGATCAACTTGTGTGTCTAGAGGTTCCCCCTGCCCCCGTATATAAAGGAGCAAGGAGGGGAGGCCGACCGACCCTAGGGGCGCGCCAAGGAGGGGGGAGTCCTCCTCCTAGTGGGAGTAGGACTCCCCTTTCCTAGTCCAACTAGGAAGGAGGAAGGGGGAAGGAAAGAGAGGGAGAGGGAGAGGGAAAGAGGGGCCGCGCCCCCCTCCCCTAGTCCAATTCGGACTCCTCACGGGAGGGGGCGCGCCACCTCCTGGGCTGCTGCCCTCTCTCTTCCCTCAGGCCCACTAAGGCCCAATACTTCCCCGGAGGGTTCCGGTAACCCCTCCGGCACTCCGGTTTTCTCCGAAATCATCCGGAACACTTCCGGTGTCCGAATATAGTCGTCCAATATATCAATCTTTATGTCTCGACCATTTCGAGACTCCTCGTCATGTCCGTGATCACATCCGGGACTCTGAACAATCTTCGGTACATCAAAACTTATAAACTCATAATAAAACTGTCATCGTAACGTTAAGCGTGCATACCCTACGGGTTCGAGAACTATGTAGACATGACCTAGAACTGTTTCCGGTCAATAACCAATAGCGGAACCTGGATGCTCATATTGGCTCCTACATATTCTACGAAGATCTTTATCGGTCAAACCGCATAACAACATACGTTGTTCCCTTTGTCATCGGTATGTTACTTGCCCGAGATTCGATCGTCGGTATCCAATACCTAGTTCAATCTCATTACTGGCAAGTCTCTTTACTCGTTACGTAATGCATCATTCCGTAACCAACTCATTGGTCACATTGCTTGCAAGGCTTATAGTGATGTGCATTACCGAGAGGGCCCAGAGATACCTCTCTGACAATCGGAGTGACAAAACCTAATCTCGAAATACGCCAACTCAACATCTACCTTTGGAGAGACCTGTAGAGCTCCTTTATAATCACCCAGTTACGTTGTCACGTTTGGTAGCACACAAAGTGTTCCTCCGGTAAAACGGAGTTGCATAATCTCATAGTTGTAGGAAATTTTTGTATAGGTCATGAAGAAAGCAATAGCAACATACTAAACAATCAAGTGCTAGGCTAACGGAATGGGTCAAGTCAATCACGTCATTCTCCTAATGATGTGATCTCTTTAATCAAATGACAACACATGTCTATGGTTAGGAAACATAACCATCTTTGATTAATGAGCTAGTCAAGTAGAGGCATACTAGTGACATTAAGTTTGTCTATGTATTCACACATGTATTATGTTTCCGGTTAATACAATTCTAGCATGAATAATAAACATGTATCATGATATGAGGAAATAAATAATAACTTTATTATTGCCTCTAGGGCATATTTCCTTCAGTCTCCCACTTGCACTAGAGTCAATAATCTAGATTACACAGTAATGATTCTAACACCCATGGAGTCTTGGTGCTGATCATTGTTTTGCTCGTGGAAGAGGCTTAGTCAATGGGTCTGCAACATTCAGATCCGTATGTATCTTGCAAATCTCTATGTCTCCCACCTGGACTTTGTCCCGGATGGAATTGAAGCATCTCTTGATGTGCTTGGTCCTCTTGTGAAATCTGGATTCCTTTGCCAAGGCAATTGCACCAGTATTGTCACAGAAGATCTTCATTGGTCCCGATGCACTAGGTATGACACCTAGATCGGAAATGAACTCTTTCATCCAGACTCCTTCATTTGCTGCTTCCGAAGCAGCTATGTACTCTGCTTCGCATGTAGATCCCGCCATGATGCTTTGTTTAGAACTGCACCAACTTACAACTCCATCGTTTAATAAAAACACGTATCTGGTTTGCGATTTAGAATCGTCCGGATGAGTGTCAAAGCTTGCATCGACATAACCATTTACGACTAGCTCTTTGTCACCTTCATAAACGAGAAACATATCCTTAGTCCTTTTCAGGTATTTCAGAATGTTCTTGACCATTGTCCAGTGATCCACTCCTGGATTACTTTGGTACACAACATTGCATACATGATAGAGCCTATGGCTGAAGCATAGGGAACATCTTTCATTTTCTCTCTATCTTCTGCTGTGGTCGGGCATTGAGTCTGACTCAACTTCACACCTTGCAATACAGGCAAGAACCCTTTCTTTGTCTGATCCATTTTGAACTTTTTCAAAACTTTATCAAGGTATGTGCTTTGTGAAAGTCCAATTAAGCGTCTTGATCTATCTCTATAGATCTTGATGCCCAATATGTAAGCAGCTTCACCGAGGTCTTTCATTGAAAAACTTTTATTCAAGTATCCCTTTATGCTATCCAGAAATTCTATATCATTTCCAATTAACAATATGTCATCTACATATAATATCAGAAATGCTACAGAGCTCCCACTCACTTTCTTGTAAATACAGGCTTCTCCAAAAGTATGTATAAAACCATATGCTTTGATCATACTATCAAAGCGTTTATTCCAACTCCGAGATGCTTGCACCAGTCCATAAATGGACCGCTGGAGCGTGCACACTTTGTTAGCACCTTTTGGATCGACAAAACCTTCCGGTTGCATCATATACAACTCTTCTTCCAGAAATCCATTCAGGAATGCAGTTTTTACATCCATTTGCCAAATTTCATAATCATAAAATGCGGCAATTGCTAACATGATTCAGACAGACTTAAGCATCGCTACAGGTGAGAAAGTCTCATCGTAGTCAACCCCTTGAACTTGTTGAAAATCTTTTGCAACAAGTCGAGCTTTGTAGACAGTTACATTACCATCAGCGTCAGTCTTCTTTTTGAAGATCCATTTATTCTCAATGGCTTGCCGATCGTCGGGCAAGTCAACCAAAGTCCATACTTTGTTCTCATACATGGATCCTATCTTAGATTTCATGGCTTCAAGCCATTTTGCGGAATCTGGGCTCATCATTGCTTCCTCATAGTTCGTAGGTTCGCCATGGTCAAGTAACATGACTTCCAGAATAGGATTACCGTACCACTCTGGTGCGGATCTTACTCTGATAGACCTACGAGGTTCAGTAGAAACTTGATCTGAAGTTTCATGATCAATATCATTAGCTTCCTCACTAATTGGTGTAGTTGTCACAGGAACCGGTTCTTGTGATGAACTACTTTCCAATAAGGGAGTAGGTACAGTTACCTCCAGTTCTTGTTCTTCCTATGCAGCTTGAGTCTGATTTTCACATGGGACGCGCTGGAGAGGATAATCCTTCAGCTATCAGAAACGTGCAAGGATTGTGCTCTTAATCATTTTCCATGTGAAGATAGAAGTATCACACTCAAGCTATTGTGGAAGAACAAGAATTGGAACTGCAAATATTTGCATGTCAGGGATGGAAGAAGATAACAATTCATAACTTCACGACTCTTCTTTCAGGATACATTCATAATGCACGATGAGCTCACCCAGCTCGACCATCACTGGAAGTTGAAATAACAGTGAGAGTTGGAAGAGATGTTCCCCAAGGAAAAAAATCGACTTTTGATGTTGACGGTCAATCTGGACGAGTTCGTCCTATGATATCTTGGTAACACACGATGAGCTCGCCCAACTTGACCATCAACAAAAGTCGAATATCAGCAAGAGTGTGCACTATATATAGAAACCTGTAAGATACGAGAGTTGTGATCAACTTTTAACATTGACGGTCGATCTGGGTGAGCTCATCCGATGATAACTTGGTAATGCATGATGAATAGAATAGAACTACTCTTTGATGTTTGATTATTTAATTATTTTTTCATCATGTCTTGAAAAGGTGATAGCACCGATCATTCTCACGGTTATGGCTTCCTACGATGACTCAACTTTTGGTAGGGTCAGCTTCGTGGTCAAGGAGGAGCACGCGAGTGAGGACTCTTTGGATGAGCTCCTCAAGGCACTCCCCGAGCTCATCCTACTAAAGCTTTTTCACCATTTGTCCAAGAAGAATCCACCTACTAAGGAGAGCGAGGACCCACCACATAAGGAGAGAAAGGGCCCGCCACGTAAGGAGAGCATTCACCCACGACATAAGGAGAGTGTTTGCCCGCCACTTAGCATCATTCCAGATGATGCTCGCTTCTTCTATGTGGGGGATATACCCACCTCCTCCGACTCCACGATCACTGGCTTCACTGACTATGCCTCAGAGTAGAGCTCCATTCTCTTAGTAGTGTGTTTGATAGCTTGACGATGATGTAGGGATGGTGTACTTATGTAGATGATGATGTGCACTCAGATGACAACTTCTGATGCTTTTGGTATATGAATCATGAAGCCTTATATTGCTTCATGCATGTGTTTTTCTAACACTTTGTTATGTGTTGAAATTTTGTTATTCTGTCTTCTATAAAGATGAGGTGGTATGTGGTGTACTCAGGTAGACATCCAGAAGTCTATGATCCATGGGAAGCATGCCATGAACAAGTCAATCATTACATATACAATTGCTACAAAGGGTATGATACTAGAGAGGAGGCGATCATGCTTACTCCATGTATTTGCTCCAAGTAGGGAGAAATCAGACCTGGTGGAAGTGGATGAATATATCTCTGTCCCACTTTTGATCTTCATCTGTTTGAGGCTTGTGTGGTCTATGTAAGACAAATGGGTCACATTGAGGTTTTAGCGAATATTTGAGACTTGTAATGATGCTTTAGTTAGTTTGATGAATAACTTTAGACTTGGTATGATGCTTTAGTTAATTTGATGAAGAATATTGAACTTTTTTATGATGCTTGTGCATTGCCCATGATGTGATACTGTCTGGGGACAAATTTTTGCTGTGTATATGTCTTTTGTTCCAGGGCAGATGCAGAAACAAGTAAAAAAGAAAATATGACAAATCTTTGCCAAGTTTGCCACTCGGTAAAGGAGGATTGCCGAGAACACAACTCAGCGAAAAAGCCACGTGTCCTTCTCTGAAAGCATGGTTCATTTCTTTGACGAGTGTAAAGTCAAGGATCTCGGCAAACAGGGGAACCTGGGGCTTGCCTGGGCTCCGTATCGCCTAGTGGGCCACTTGGGAAACACAAACTTGGCAATTACATCGTTTGCCGAGATTTATTTCTGGAAACTAAATAATTGTGCTTACGTGTCTCACTCATGCGCTTTCATCTTTGCCAAATGCCTACGACACGTACTCAGCAAAGTTTCAGCCACGTGGCAGCCACCGTCTCCGTCCGGCCGTGAAGTCTTTTTTTCGTGTGCCGAATCCCCGTTTTAGCTCTCGGCAAAGACTTGGCCAAGTCCCCGTGTTCTGGTTCTTGGCAAACTCAACTTTGCCGGTAGGATTCGGGCTGAGTACCCTTGGCCGAGAACAATACTCGGCAAAGGCTTCGCCCAGTGGGCCGCGCCCGCGCTGGGGCATGATCCCCACGCCTCCTACCCAGCCGAGCGCCTGATCGGCCCGCTCTGCTCGAGCCAACCACACGCACGTACATGCACGGGTCGTGGCGAGCCTGCAGCGATCTGCACGATTACTCCCGTGATCCATTAATTACCTAGGCCTACTTACACGCGATTAGTGCCCTCACACCCGCACACCCCGCACCACGCGCGCACACACACGCACGCACCACGGACTCGACATGGCCATGGACCAGGACCCGACGCGCGCAGGGCGCGCACGCGCACTGCACATGCCTGCCGCTAACAGAAAGAACGAGTTTTCCTTCTTCGTTGGCCCTAACATAAGTAAGGCGCACAACTATAGTCTGGTAAATATGACTTATTAATATGAACGGTCAAGGTTGCACCCTTGCAGGAACACCAGAATCAAAGCTAGCCCTAAAGTCTCAAGGGACCACATAACGGAAGACTGTCTATAGCATCTCTATCTATCACCGCAGCATCAAATTGTTTTGCACTGCTCTACAGAACATCTTAAGTTTGGGGTATACAATAGATCAAGCGGCGCAGATTATGACACCGATGGTTCTGGTTCTTTCCTCGTCCTCCCCTTGTTTACAACCTTTGTCGCCAGCACGATGTTAGGCTCCTTGGTGTACATGATACAGTCGTCGAGAGTGTATATCCTGAGAGCGAGCGAGGATAGAGTTGAGGTCTTGATAGCTACTGTGAAGGAGGACCAGTACCATCTGGAAGAGGCATTGAATAGATACGATTAATCAGTACAGACCCTCTCAAGCATTTATTTTGTATGGAGATGATGATGTTAGAGAGCTTTTAATATAATGGACAGGCACAAAAATAATAAACACTAGTCTATATTTTGTGTGGCACAAATTAAGGTGAATAAATAGATGATGAAGTCACCTTGGAGATTGATTCTGCACGCTTCACAAAAGAACGCCATGAACGCCTTCTCATTTGTTGAGACTTTGAGGCTCTGAAAGCTTCCTCAGGCAACGCTGCTTCTATATCAAGCAAATTTATCTTTTGTTGCTTCAGGATATGAGAGTTTCTTCCTGTAACCGGCCTCAGTGATGACTCCGGAACCAAGCCACCGTTAACAGCCAGCAATCTTGTTGGTTTGACTGTTGTTGAAGATGATGCTTCCTCACAGGAAGTAGTATCAGTATCAGGGGCTGGCTCCTTTGATTTTGACACAATTTCATCACACATACTACCTGCATCACAATTTTGACCAGAATTTGACCCCTCTTGCCCATCCAGTCCTGGGTCACCGCTACCGTAGGCCGCCGCACCCGCACACCAGGGCGGCTGGGCAGCGGTGGTGGTGGAGGCTGGCGCATAAGCGGACCAAAGACGTGGATGCAGGATTCGGGGAACCCACGTTCGCAGGCGTCGCAAATAATGGTGGCCCGCGACAGCACGGCGAGGCCGCACGATGGGCGTGGGTTCTTCCTCCACCCCACTACTCCAGGGTGCTGCGCTGATGGGGGCACCTCCACCGACGAACCAGGTTAGAGAGCGACGAGGGCCACCATTATTTGCGACGGGTGCAATTATGGGCATAGCGATGGGGGAGGGCGGGAGGAGGAGGTTAGAGATCAAGAAAGGTAAATCGGAAGCTCATGAGCAAAGCGGGGCTGCGATAAGGGGAGGGACTTCTCCGGGGAGAAGCAAAGGAGAAGATATAGACGGGGCGAACGGAACACGTGGACGAGAGGCCAGGGATGCTTAGGTGGAGATGGGCTTTCAGTGAGTGATGCAGTGACGCGAGCTCTTTCGCCCGTGGAGCGGGGCGCGGTGCTCTACCGTCGGTTGGTGTTGGCTGCATCTACTGTCGGTTGTACACAGAGACAAAATACGTTCAGTGTAGTACTGGTAATGTATGCAAAAACAGCTTTTAATGTGTGCTTTGCTGTGATATGAGATATACACCGAAATCACTCATTAATGTCTACATTAATTGGCATCCATCTTATAGTATATAGAAAATTTGTATTAGTTCTATGCTTTGTTGAAAACGAGAAATATATTGAAATTGTTCATTAATGTCTTCCTATTATACGAAATATATAGAAATAATTTATTAACATATACTCATGTTGGAATATCTTGTATTAATTGTGTGCTTTGCTGGAATACGAGAAATATATTGAAAATCAGTCATTAATGTCTTCTTATAAGAAATATATATATAAATAATTTATCATAATCTATCTTATTAAAAATGTATTTTATTAATTGTGTGATTTGCTGAACACAAGAAGTATATTGAAAATCATTCAATAATGTCTTCTTATAAGAAATATATGGAAATGATTTATTAATATCTATATTGTAGATAAAAATATTGTGTAAATAATGGTTTATTAATATTGATAATCTTATAAGATATGTAAAAAAACATTTATAAATATCTATTAAACTATAAGAAGATGCTATATCAATTTATTTCTATGTGAGAACTGTTATAAACGTGTTATTGTCATTGTGACTAATAGTTTCTTAATCTTTAACGATCATATGTTAATAGTTATTGATAAATAAATATCTAAAAGGAACATAAGAACAACATAATCATTTTACTATGGATGATTCTCTAAATAAACAATGCGAACACTTCAATGTGATCAGTTTTGCATGTTCAATGAACTTTAGAATAACTTTCCTCTAATTGTTATTTTTTATTCATGGCTCCAGTTAGAGCACATGTAAGTTCTATATAATTAATCATAATCAAATATGGAGAAAGAATGTACTCCCTCTGTTCCTAAATGTAAATCTTTGTACACTCTAAACTATGTCGACATACACCCGTATGTAGTTCATATTAAAATCTCTACAAAGACTTATATCTAGGAACGTAGGTAGTATCTTAAATATGAGTATATGACACAAATATTTTGTTTTACAAAAAAATTCTTGAGTATGAGGATTGATGTCGTGGTTCACATGGTGTTGTACAGACTGGCATGGTCAAGTGGCTAGGAACCTCATGGAGGTACTCTGTGCTTAGCCTGGCCGGTTTGTGCTGTGCCAGGTGGTTCTGGAGATTTGGTACACTCAGATGGCTATTGGTGGGAGCAGGGTACATGCGGCATGCCGGATGCAACGGGGCAGGTTGTTGTGCAGCAGCACATGAGACAAGCAAGGGGTCTGAGCTCTTGCTCTCGTGCTCCGTCGTCTATGAACATGGTGACATCATGCTCCAGGTTGATAAGGAGCAAACGGCGCTGCACATGGCCGCCAAAGACACCAACCTCGAGCTTGTCAATGGCGCCCGGCGTGCTGCTGCATGACAACCTACTCCCATTGCATCTGTCGTGCAGCCTGCTCCCACCTGAAGAAGGGATAGATAGATTGGTGGAATCGTTGATTTATTGATTGAGTCTTGTAGGTATATATATAGGAGTACATGATCCACTTGGAGTATAAGGGTTTAGGGTCTAAGGGGTGGACGGGCGGCGGTGGCTATGGGGGTAGCAGCGGCCAAAAAGAGCGACGGCGGTGGCCTGACGGCGACGGCGACGACTAGGTTAGGGGTGTGGCAGCAGTGCTCGAAGTAGGCGTGGAACCCGACAGTGTGACAAGACCGGCGCAAACGCTGTTGTTCTCGCGCCAAGGGAGGCGACACGACTCATACCACGGGAAGTCGATGAGCGGGGACGGCGGGGTGGATGCGGGCCCCGGCGCTACGGCCCGAAGGGGCAACGCAGCGAGAGTAGGCGGGTTGGAGCCACGGCGGGAAGACCTCGGGGCGGCAGAATGGACCGCATGCTACAACGTTGTGGCCCGAAGGGGTGGCACAACAGTGGTGCATGAGTCAGTGCAGCCGCGGGGACCGCATGCTGTGGCGCTACGACCCGAAGGGGCGATGCAACGACTGCTCACGGGCCTGGGTAGCCTTGGAGATAACCACCCGGCGGCGGCGCTACAGCTCGACGGGCCGACACAGTGGCAACCCATTGCTCGATCGGCAGAGGGGTGGCGATGTATTCAGGACAATCTTCAGGGGACCTGCGGAGGCGTGCGCAACCGACAGGTCAGATATACCGCACGACGTAGAGGAGATGGATCGCGAATGGGCGGGTGATCAATCCAACTGCGCGCGAGGTCTGGGACGCTGCTTGGTGGAGGCGGGGTCGCGACAGAGTCTGAGATGAAGCCAACGATGATTGGTGGTGGGTAACGGCGTGTGAACGAGCGGCTAGCACCCGGCACCCGACTGCCAATGCAGAAGTGGCGCCATAGCTCGAGGCAGCCTGCGAGCCCAAAGCAGCTGGCCCGACACAGCCGAACCGACGGGGTCGGCGAGGCAGACGGCTCGATGGCCATACAGACGCGGCGGAGGCGGGTGGCCATTTAGAGGTCTCGGTTGGAGCAGGGCGGCGACGGCCGGTGCAGGGCAACGGGCGGGCCGATGCGTGGACAACGGCTGGCGGTGTGGGGCCATCATGGCGCGCATGGCCGCTGAGTCGGAGGTGAGGCGGGCCGATCACGCCGGTGTCGGAATGGAGGCGCTCGGGGCTCGACAGTGGCGGCAAGCGATGCAAACCGATATTAGATCAGAAAACCTAAAAGGAAAAAGTTAATCAAAACGACCAACGAAAGAGAGAAAACCCAGATCAATGGATCGCGGAAAAGACTCGGGCCCCTGCGGTGGTCATGGAGGCCGACCACCCCAGGGCGGCGGATAGGGTTGAAACGGTTAGGCTAATACTACCTCCGTCCTGGTTTATTGGTCCCCTTGTATTTTGTGTCAAATTTTAACAGTAGATTTAACTAATAAGACGATAATGCATGTCATCAAAAATAATATTGTTGGATTCGTATTTGAACATAGTTTACATGGTATTTTTTTATGACATGCATTGACATTTTGTTAGTTAAATATATGATCAAAATTAGACACTAAATAAGAAGGCGACCAATAAACCAGTACGAAGGTAATACCTTGTAAGAAGTAATAGAGAGGGATTGATGGTCGATGATTTGTTGCTTGAGTCTCGTGGGTATATATAAAAGTACATGATCTACTCGAAACACAAAGCAAGATCAACTAAACCCTATGCTATCTTATATTTCCTAAATAAACATTATACTCAATACCACCAATAGCCATCTGATAGTACCAACCACCTGCCACAGCACAAGCTGGCCTGGCTAAACATAGAGCACTGCGATGCGGTTCCTAGTGACTTGACTTGTTGTCTCGCACTTGGATTCGATATTTTTTCGAAAAGGGGAATATATTATTACCGCGAAGAAATACACGCAGTCTATGCATCAACAAGATGTCACAGAGACATTTAGGATGCACACAAGTCAAAGAAGAAAATAGAAAAAAAAAGAAAAGTCCTGCCACAGCGATCGACTCCTCTCAACTGCAGCACACATACCACCACCTAACACAGCACCCGAAAAACATAAAAGGTCTCCGAAAAGCAATGCCTCCAACAAGGAAACAGTGCACAAGCGGTGTCGTCGCATGATTCAAGATCTTATGTTTTCACCCTCGAGAAATTCCATGCTCTCAAAACAATTCCTTCAGCAAGGCAATCGCCAGGTACAACCGATGAAGGTCAGACCCTAGGTTTTTACCCTGAAAGTCATGACTCGGCACCCGCGGAGCACCACCAAAAATAAAATCTGCGAGTGTTGCCGCCCCCACTTATCGCTGCTGCTCTTGAGAGTTATCTGACACATGGCTGACTCAATAGCTACCAAGGTTGCGTATGTCTAACCGATCCTCCGATTTCGAATACCCTGGCCTTCTGCAACGATGTCTCCACCATGGAAATCGAGAAGCCGACATGTCCCAAGGTGTCATCAACCAACAGAGCTTCGCGCCACGCCCTCAGAACCTCGTAGGCTGATATGGACGTGCATGACAGATTCAGTCGAATCCAGATATCCTGGGCAAGATCTCCAGCGGTAGTTCTAGAACACGTCGATGACCAGGTCGAGGAGGATCGATCTTGCTGGACGTTGTCGTGTAGCAAAAATAGAACGAGGACCGCCACCATAAGCATCACGGCAGCAGGCCCCCACGCCGCCCTGATCTAGCCTAGTGCCAACACTACCATGGTGCCTAGCAGTGCATCAGTTTGGCATGCGGATGTATTTCCTATGACGAATCTGGCCTTGGAATTTTGCAATCCGTTGCCCCAGTGTCGGTGTGAAAACCTGTAGATCTCGGGGTAGGGGGTACCGAGCTGTGCCTCTCAGATAGATGGTAACAAGAACAAAGAGATGATATTTTACCCAGGTTCGGGCCATCTTGATGGAGGTAAAACACTATGTCCTGCTCTTGTTTATATTGATGAAGATGTATCAAGTATAGAGTTGATCTACCTTGAGATCGTGAGATGTGTTCTAACTCTAGGCTTTTGAATGCGATTGTGTTCGAGTCCCCCTTACGAGCTAAAACCCTTTGCCTTATATACACACCAGGTAGGATATTGATACGTCCATTTTGCTTCATGTTTTCCTACTGTTATTTATAATGTTTTCATGAATAATAATGCTTTATGAAGTAATTCTAATGTCTTTCCTCTCATAATTTGCAAGGTCTACACAAAGAGGGAGAATACTGGCAGCTAGAGTTCTGGACCTGGAAAAGCTAGGTTAGGCCACCTATTCTGGACATCTTCAAATGAGCTGAAAATATATGAAGAATTGTTTTTGACTATATGAAAAATACCAGAGCAAATAACTACTGGAGGTCCACCCTGGTGAGCACGGGACACCAGGGCGCGCCAGGGCCCCCAGGCGTGCCCTAGTGGGTTGTGCCCTCCTCGGCTCACCTCCGGTGCCCATCTTTTGGTATATAAGTCATTTTGACCTAGAAAAAATAAGGAGAGGACTTTCGGGACGTTGCGCCGCCGTCTCGAGGCAGAACTTGGGCAGGAGCACTTTTATAGTGTAGTTAATTTCGCTAGTCTCATTGATATATATATGAGATGGTTCCCTAGTGTAGTCTCCCTAACATTGAAATAAACCCTATGATGTTTTTCCCTAGTAGTTTCCCTAACGTTGAAATAAACCCTATGAGGAATGCTTGCGTTAGAACAAATATTGATGTTTAATTAACTCTATCAAATCAATGCTTATATATAATAGGAAAGTGGCACCACCACCACCACCATGTTGACTGTGCAAGTCAAGGAGCGCTAGCAGCCTTGCAACTCGCACGCTATTCGGCATCTACTTCCGACCGAGTTTTCTTCATGCGGTGGTAACACATTATATGAAACTTGTAACCACTATTTTTGTTTTTAGTGTTATTGGCATTAATGCATTATGTATATATCATTTTTCTTTTTTTACACATATCGTCCCATGAAATGTGAGGTTGGAATTCAACAAGCTGACTGGAGACACTATGACCTTTGAGGCTCCTAGGGCCCCTACACTATGGAGGTCGAGAAAGGACGAAATATGTCACAGATGGGAGGATATGGATGGGTCTGTTTCATCGCCCACATGTGTATCACTGGTGGTGAGTTGATTAGCTTCTCCTTCAGAGCAGAAAGACCCAAGCTGGCCATCATTTATGTCAACACAGATGAAGATGATGAGGACCCACTTGATGAAGCCATCTATGCTCAAAGAATGAGGCTGAGCAAGGAGGAGGTGTGTAACCTATATGGGACATAATTCAGCCACGTGCTGACTTCGTTGGGGTGCCATTCGTGACCCGCCTGACAAGTACCATGGTTGATCAGCATGTCATGGTATGTTATACTTACTGTAGTAATTTGATGATATGCATTATTGTTATACTTACAAATGCAAATTATCTCTAAGTAGAATCTGATGATATGCATAGTGTAGAATCCAATGATATGCTTAGTGTAGAATCTGATAACATGCTTACTTAGTGTAGAGTCCATCGATATGCTTAGTGAATCCGATGATATGCTTAGTGTAGAGTCCAATGATATGTTGTGTAGAAGCTAGTCACTACTAGGGGAAATCCTAGTAGTAGCGCGGGTTTTGACGCTAGCAGCAGCGCGGGTTGCGGCGCTACTAGTAAGGCACTACAACTACCTCTTAGTAGTAGCATGGTCCGTACCCGCGCTACTACTATTGACTGTATCAGCAGCGCTTTTATGAAACGTGCTACTATTAGTAAGCTGTAGCGGTTTCCTAGCCCCTCGCTACTGCTATATCTTTCATCATTTTCCCAGCTTCCTACCCCGTTTCGGTGGTTTCAGTCCAGATACTAGGTACTACTAGATATCAATTTCATAAAGCATTATAGGTACTAGGTAGTACTCCCTCCGTTCCAAATTACTCGTCATGGTTCAAACCACGACGAGTAATTTGGAACGAAGGGAGTACTAGATAAAAATTTCATATATAGTCAACATGCATCCTCAAGCAGTACTTGGTGATATCGACCATTATCATCATATGTAGTTTTAGATGATATCGACGATGATCATCATATGTAGTTCTAGATGATATCGACGATGATCATCATATGTAGTTCTAGATGATATAGCCACACACATATGTAGTTCTAGATGATATCGAAGACGATCATCATCCTCAAGCCTGGGCGGTTGGTGTTGCTGATAGTAATTAGGATGGTCTGTCCAGCATGAATATTCTTGTCATCGAGGAATCTCTTCCACCCAACTGAGTTTAAGTGTGTGCGACCGTCTGTGTCCACGCGGTAATTACAAATTGTGATGGAGGCCCTTGCGAT
Source organism: Triticum aestivum (assembly GCF_018294505.1). Classification (NCBI taxonomy): domain Eukaryota; kingdom Viridiplantae; phylum Streptophyta; class Magnoliopsida; order Poales; family Poaceae; genus Triticum; species Triticum aestivum. The sequence goes on from NC_057807.1 coordinate 704,871,422, forward strand.
AAGGCGTAGTCCAGCTGAGCCTTCTTCATCAGGCTCGATACCATAACTCACAGATAGGCTCTTTGCCAATTTCTGAAAAAGAAAAAACATATCAATTAATAAACAGCCTCACACATACTCTTGCAAATAAGTATATATGGATTATCTACACTATTAATAGTTCCTTAGATTCTACACTAATAAGCATATCATCAACTAGATTCCACACAACATATCATTGGACTCTACATTAAGCATATCATCAGATAATTTGCATTTGTAAGTATAACATACCATATCATGTCGATCGACCATGGTACTTGTCAGGCCGGTCACGAATGGTACCCCGACAAAATCACCACGTGGCGGCATTATGTCGCATAGGTTGCACACCTCCTCCTCGCTCAGCCTCATCCTTTGAGCTACGATGGCTTCATGAAGTGGGTCCTCATTATCTTCATCAAGTGGGTCCTCATAATCTTCATCATCTTCATCATCTTCATCATCTTCATCATCTTCCACCAGGTTGATATAAATGATAGCCAGCTTGGGTCTTTCTGCTTTGAAGGAGAAGCTGATCAACTCACCACCAGTAAGACACATGTGGGCGAGGAAACGGGCCCATCCATCTCCTCCAATTTGCAAAATATTGCGTCCTTTCTCGACCTCCATAGTGTACGGCCCCCCAGGAGCCTCAAATGTCACAGTGTCTCCTGTCAGCTTGTTGAATTTCAACCTCACATTGCATGGGACGATCTGTGTAAAAAAGCAAAATGACACAATGCAGTAATGCCAACACTAAAAATAAAATAGTTGTTACATTTGATATAATTTCTTACCGCCACATGACGAAAACTCGACTGGAAGTAGATGCCGAACAGCTTGCCAGTTGCAAGGCTGCTGGCGCACCTTGACTTGCACAATCGACATGGTGGTGGTGGTGGTGGCGCCATTTTCGTAAAGCAATATGAGCAAAGGATTAACGATCCACTTCACACGAAAGAAAAATAGTAGCATGTGATTTTTTTGGTTCTTCTTCACTTATATTTTCATAGCTAGGTGGTGCCAAATCTTCAGAGTTATCAACTAGCATACTAAATCAACTAAATCAAAATGTTCTATAAATCAACTAAATCAACTAGCCTATTAAATCAACTTGCCTACTAAATCAAATAAATCAAAATGTTCTATAAATTAACTAAATCAACTAGCCTACTAGATCAACTTGCATACTAAATCAACACAATCAAAATGTTCTAAATCAACTTGCCTATAAAATCAACTAAATCATATGAACTAAATCAAAATGTTGCATATGACCTAGCCTACTAAATCAAAATGTAGTAGGGAGGAGGGGTTGTGGATTGAGGAGGGAGGAGGGAGGAGGGAGAAGGAGGGGTGACTGAAGGAGGGAGGAGAGAGTAGGACGGAGGAGGAAGGGCGGAGCGAGGAGGGGCCGGCCGGCGGCGAGTCCAGGGTGAACGGAGGAGGAGGGCGGTACCGAGTCCAGTGAGGAGGAGGAGGTGACGGCGGCACAGAGGGAGGAGGGGTAG
>NC_057807.1:704873482-704876081 GCF_018294505.1 Triticum aestivum
GGATAGAGAGGAGAGTGGGTGGTGAGATAGCTAGTTTTAGCAGTAGCGCGTTGCACGTGAAGGCGCTACTACTAAACTACCTAGCAGTAGCGCCCTTATATTTAATGCGCTGCTGCTATAAGTAGCTCCATGGCGGGGTCGTGGGAATTGTAGCAGTAGCGTGTCTTAGAGGTGGCGCGCTACTGCTACTTTTCTTTCAGCAACGAGTTCTGGTGAAGCGCGCTACTGATAAATTGCAGCAGCGCCTTGTTTTAAAACTCGCTGCTGGTAAGATCCTGTGTATAGGCTTTTCCCTAGTAGTGAGTTGATGATATGCTTTAGTGTAGAGTCTGATGACATGCTTAATTAGTGTAGAGTCCAATGACATGCTTACTGTCCGATCGATGATATGCTTTAGTGTGTAGCTAGAGTCCAATGATATATATGCTTACTGTAGAATCTGATCGATGATATGATTTAGTGTAGCTAGAGTCCAATGATATATATGCTTAGTGTAGAATCCGATGGATGGTATGCTTTAGCTCAGCTAGAGCCCAATGACATATATGCTTAGTGTAGAATCGAAGGAACTATTAATAGTGTAGAATGCATACTTATTAGTAGAATTCATGCTTAGCAGAAATGTAGTAATGTCTTTTCATAGTGTGAAATCTATACTTAGTAGAAATATATTTGCAAGAGTATGTGTGAGGCTACTTATTAATTGATATGTTTTTCTTATTCAGAAATTGCCAAACATCCTATCTGTGAGTTGTGGTATCGAGCCTGACGAAGAAGGCTCTGCTGGAATACGCCTTACCGCAAGGGCCTCTGTCACCACCTGCGTGTACGACATGGACACAGACAGTCGCACACACTTAATCTCGGTAGGGTAGAAGAGCTTCCTCGTTGGCAAGAATCTTCATGTTGGACATGCCATCCTAATTAATATCAGGAACACCCATCGCCAATGCTTGAGGATGATGATCGTCATTGATATCATCTAGAACTATATATGTGTGTAGCTGTTGAACCATATATATGCTACTATATGACACTATTATTAGTTCGCCATATGAGATGTATCCATGCATGTTGACTATATATGAGTACCTACAATGTTTGTGATATTGTGGTTATATTAAATCTGGTAGTAAATCTAGTATTGTGGTTAATGATATTGTTATATGAGTTCCTACTATTTGTGAATTTGCAGTTTATTGAAAAGGGTACTATTCTACAATATAGAAAGCAGAAAAAAACTGTTGAACAATACAACAGTAGTGGGGACACGAAAAGCACTACAGCTAAATAGTAGTAGCGCATGACAGAAGAGCGCTACTGATAAGGTGACTAGTAGTAGCGCCGGTATAGACCGCCCTACTACTACCAGTTAGCTGTAGCGCCGTAGTAGTAGCGCGACTGCCCGTACTACTGATAGCCATCAAGCCCGTGCCACTACTAGGGTTTCCCCTAGTATTGTTAGTTGCCCCTCATCCCACTGCACTTACTGAAAATATTGGTTATGAAATTCCTTCAGATATGATAGAACAACTGCTAGCTAATCATTATGCAGAAGATGGAACTGAATATCAGATGGTTCTTTTCACTAGTAGAAAAAGGGGCAAATATGAGAAACATTAGTACTCGTTTGCATATGAGCCGGCACTAATGTGTCCATTAGTGCCGGTTCAGATGACTAGGCGGGAGGAGATCTTTAGTACCGGTTCAATGCGAATCTTTAGTACCGGTTCGTGCCTCGAACCGGTACTAAAGGTGCTGGCCAGGCACCAGAATCTTTAGTACCGGTTCGTGCCACGAACCGGTACTAAAGAGGTTGTGGCAGGGCTTTTTTTAGTCCCACCTCGCTCCCCTAACAAGATTTTGACCACCTTAAATATGTTACTTCTCAAACTATCACAAGCATTTGGTCTTCACTGAACTCTATGTGTAGGATCTGTGGCTGCAATAGGAGTCTTCGACGGTTCTTAAATCGGTGGTAGATTCCTATTGACAATTTAGATTCTATACATAAAGATCATTGATGATCAATGTATTTTTGATGTACTTCTCTGTAGCAGTAGCACCTTTTGGCTGAAAGGTGGTACTGATCATCATTTCACCCGCATAGCATGTGCTAAAGAGTAGAGAGGGTCATGGCAAAAACTGGACGAACTACGTGTACAAACTGGACAATCTCTTTCGGAGTATTAGGGTTTCGGACGAGGACTCATCAGTTACACGGGCACTTCATTTTCTTTAACTTATTTGAACTCCAGACTTTTTTTGAGCCGGCATTATGCAACATTCGAAGCGACGTTACCAATTTCCAACATGTTCTGACATCATTTGCTGTTTTTCAGTCAATGATTTTTTATATACGAGCTAAATGACCGTGAACATGAACATCACTACAAAACAAACTCTGAAAATGTTGAAGGTATCATCATTTCACCCGCATAGCATGTGCGAAAGAGTAGAGAGGGTCACGGCAAAAGCTGGACGAACTACGTGTACAAACTGGACAATCTCTTTCGGAGTATCAGGGTTTCGAACGAGAACTCATCAGTTACACGGGCACTTCATTTTTTAACTTATTTGAACTCCAGACTTTTTTTGA
>NC_057807.1:704876615-704877572 GCF_018294505.1 Triticum aestivum
TTTTGAGCCGGCATTATGCAGCATTCGAAGCGACATCATCAATTTCCAACACATTCTGACATCATTTGCTGTTTTTCAGTCACCGATTTGTTTAGATAAGAGCTAAATGACCGTGAAAATGAAAATCACTACAAAACAAACTCTGAAAATGTTGAAGGTATCATCATTTCACCCGCATAGCATGTGCGAAAGAGTAGAGAGGGTCACGGCAAAAACTGGATGAACTACGTGTACAAACTGGACAATCTCTTTCGGAGTATCAGGGTTTCGGACCAGAACTCATCAGTTACACGTGCACTTCATTTATTAACTTATTTGAACTCCAAATTTTTTTTGAGCCGGCATTATGCAGCATTTGAAGCGACGTCATCAATTTCCAACATGTTCTGACGGCAAAGAAACTAAATACAGCAAAAAAACTACTCATAAATAAATAGAAGAAAATAATAATGCAAAAAAGAAAACAATTTTATAAAAAATTGTTGGGGCGCTGCCCGATGGGCCTGCCAGCCCTAGGGTATGCAAATTCAGGCCCAAAAGGGCCAGCAGGCTCACAGGGCAGCGCGCCCTAGTTAGGCCCAGAAGACTGCTATATAGAGGAGTTCGAAAGGGAAGCCGCGGCTGAGTTTATAAACCAGTGCGGCTGCCCTTCGCTCGGCGAGGTGGCTCCAACCGGTACTAATGTGTTGCCCTTTAGTACCGGTTGGAGCTACCAACCGGTACTAAAGGCCCTCGTTTCCCGCCGCTTGGGCTGGCCAAAATTGGCCTTTAGTATCGGTTGGAGGCTCCAACCGGTACTAAAGGCCCCTCCTATATATACTACACTTATGAAAAAACAGTTCTATCGTCGACCACTTCTTCACTTCTTGCGCGACATCGATCTATCGCCGACCCCGACGCCGCCGCGCCGCCGCGCCGTCGCCACCGCCGCCCTCGATCGCCGCCCACGCGCACATC
>NC_057807.1:704878073-704892765 GCF_018294505.1 Triticum aestivum
GGTATATGAGATTATTTGAACTAGTTGAATTAATATAACTAGTTTATTTTTAGTAAATGCTTAGTTGAACTAGTTGAATTAATAGAACTAGCTTTTTTTAGTAAGAAAATTTAGGTATATGAGATTATTTGAACTAGTTGAATTAATATAACTAGTTTATTTTTAGTAAATGCTTAGTTGAACTAGTTGAATGAATAGAAGTACTTTATTTTTAGTAAGAAAATTTAGGTATATGAGATTATTTGAATTAGTTGAATTAATATTGAATTAGTAAGTGTTTAATGTTTCGCCTATATGAACATAGGAAATATCGTCTGACGACGGAAAAAATTTCATTATGTGCGAATACTGTGAAGACCAGCGCGGCCTGTGCGACCGAAATTTCCTTGTTGATGATAGGCGATTCAGCATCAAGCTGGATGAGACCTTTGAATTTGATATAGTAAGTTACAGCGACAAGTCTGTTTTCGTAATTAAGCATGACTTATATATGCTTCATTTGCCTGATTTATAATTTTTAATTTTCACTATTCTACTAGCGCATCCCCTGCCATGCAAGAATTTTTGTCTTGGATAAGATAGGTTTCAATGCTATGGAAACTATGGAGGTAAAGAGAGTTTACCTGAAAACTGAGCATGGTTATACTTTCAACGTCAAAGTATACAATGAAAACACATACACCTATTTTGAATGCAAAACTTGGCAAGCACTATGCAAAGCTTATGCATTTGAGCCTGATATGGTTATCACTTTTGATATTCGTCCGGAAGATGATATTGAAGGTAATAGAGACATATGGGTCGATGTGCAGACGCTTCAAGTTCTACCATTATGTGAGTTCTTCTCAACTATATTTTTGTCTTTGATATTGCTTATTCAAAAATAATTGACAACTAATTTCTATTGACAACTTATTTCCATTCAAGCAAACATGTCCGACGCTTGGTAGACAGGACATACTACTGTCCCGGAGCTGAACTAAACTGCGAGGAGATAAGTCATTATGTTTTATGGCTTGAGGATCTTCATACTGTCAAGACAAAGTTTTTTCCTGCACTTAGAAATGTTAGTACTCAAAACGTGCGACCAATAGTGATCGTATTGAACTACAGTCACATCTATTTAGGAATGATGGTAAGATTTTTACTATTTGTTCTTAGTGCATCTTTTGCATACATAATTTTTTTGCTAAACTTTCATTGCTAAGTATATTAACTAAGTACTATACGATGTTATTCAACAGGGACTCCCGATGACAGTTGTGCCTCAGGGGATCGAGACTAAAGGTCACATGTCAATTGTTAGCTTACGACCAAGATATCCTTCATTGCACATGAGTGCATTTAAGATTTCTAGAAGCGATGAATGCTTAATAGTGAAAGATTGGAGGAAAATTGTTAACGACCGCAGAGAAGTACTAGGGGGCAGCAATGAGAAGCGCTTCCCACGATTAGGAGACAGGTTCATTTGCATGCTCCGGTATGATGAATCAGGAGAGCTATACATGTTCTATGCTATTTTACCTGAGAGAGAATAGCAGGAGTGATTTAGCTAGTTCATGCTCTTAGTACTTGTCCTTCATGTCCGTGTTCTTCGTTCTGAACTTAATCTCAAAGAGTGATTTGCTTTTGTGGTGTTATACATGAATGCTTATAATATCATGACAATCATGTTGAACTCGATGATATTTTTGCTTCTGGTACAAGTGAATGTTTATTCTTTAAGCTACTGTTGGTGGTGATTAGATAGCGGTCATGACTATGATGATGATGATGAGTTATTATATCATTTAGTGAAAGAAACCGCAGATTAGTTTCAGCTGGATGGATCCTACCTAAGTGATCAAGTATATATATGCCATATCCATTTATATTATACTTGATCACCTAATTAGGTGATCAAGTATAATATGGATATGGCATATACTTGATCACTTAGCTAGCTAGTAGCTAGCTAGCTAGCTAGATCGATGCATCCAGTCGAAACTAATCCGCGGTACTTTCACCTAATGATTTAACAACTCATTATAATGTAAAACAATCACTAAATTAAATTGAAAACACAAAATTAAAGGAAAAATAAAAAAACACCCAAACATTTAGTACCAGTTGGTGTTACCAACTGGTACTAATGTACTACACGCACCCGGGCCTGGCTCGTGCCACGTGGAGGCACTTTAGCGCCGGTTCGTGACGAACCGGTACTAAAGGGGGGGACCTTTAGTCCCCACTCTTTAGTGCCGGTTCGCGAACCGGCACTAAAGGCCGTCACGAACCGGCACTAAAGGCCGGTTCTGCACTAGTGTTTATGAAGAAGACTATTGAATTCAGGTGGGATATTTTAGAAAGAATTAAATGAAACTCTAAAGACTGGGAACTCGACGAAGGTAAAGATTCAAGTATTAATCTTGAGTTTGATTGTGTTTAATCTTTAATGAATACCGATGCTTTTCAAAAGTTTAGCACTAAATATGGACGTGACTCTGAGATGGTAGCCTCTTTTTTGTGAATAATTTGCTACTCATGTTGGCCTCCCTAAGGATACAATGCCCAGAGAAATTAGGCTACTACTGAAAAAGAATTTTTAGTAGTTGTTTTTGCTTGTGATAAACTTAGATCTTATATTGTTGATTCTAAGGTAACTGTCCACATTGATCATGATGCTATTAAATATCTTATGGAAAATAAAGATGCTAAACCTAAACTTATTAGATAGGTTCTCTTGCTGCAAGAATTTGGTTTGCATATTATTGATAGAAATTGAGCTGAGAACCCCGTTGCAGATAACTTGTCTAGGTTAGAAAATATTCTTGATGACCCACTGCCTATTGATAGTAGTTTTCCTGATGAGCAATTAGCTATCATAAATGCTTCTCGTAATACTCCATGGTATGTTGATTATGCTAATTACATTGTTGTTAAATTTATACCACCTAGTTTCACATACCAGCAAAAGAAAAAGTTTTTCTATGATTTAAGACATTACTTTTGGGATGACCCACACCTTTATAAAGGAGTAAATGGTGTTATTAGACATTGTGTACCTGAGCATGAACAGGAACAGATTCTATGCAAGTGCCACTCCGAGGCTTACGGAGGACACCATGCCGGCGATAGAACTGCACATAAGGTATTGCAATCCGGTTTTTATTGGCCTACTCTCTTCAAGGATGCTCATAAATCTGTCTTGTCTTGTGATGAATGCCAAAGAATTGGTAATATTAGTAGACGTCAAGAAATGCCTATGAGTTATTCACTTGTTATTGAACCTTTTGATGTTTGGGGCTTTGATAATATATGGGACCTTTTCCTTCCTCCAATGGGTAAACACATATTTTAGTTGCTATTGATTATGTTACTAAGTGGGTAGAAGCTATTCCAACTAGTAGAGCTGGTCATAACACTTCTATTATTAAGATGCTTAAAGAAGTTATTTTTCCGAGGTTTGGAGTCTCTAGATATTTAATGACTGATGATGGTTCACATTTTATTCAATGTGCTTCTCGTAAAATGTTTGCTTAGTATGATGTTAATCATAGAATTGCATCTCCATATCATTCTCAGTCTAGTGGTCAAGTAGAATTGAGTAATAGAGAAACTAAATTGATTTTGCAAAAGACTGTTGATAGATCTACAAAGAATTGGTCCAAGAAACTTGATGATGCATTATGGGCTTATAGAACTGCTTATAGAAATCATATGGGTATGTCTCCGTATAGAATGGTTTATGGAAAAGCATGTCACTTACCTCTTGAACTAGAACATAAGGCATATTGGGATATTGAAGAGCTCAATTATGATTTCAAACTTGCCGGTGAGAAGAGGTTATTTGACATTAGCTCGCTTGATGAATGGAGAACCCAAGCCTATGAGAATGCCAAGTTGTTCAAAGAAAAGGTTAAAAGATGGCATGACAAGACGATACAAAAGCGTGAGTTTAATGTAGGTGATCATGTTTTGCTATACAACCCTCCTTTAAGACTTTTTGCATGAAAACTTCCCCCTAAATGGGAAGATCCTTACATTATCGAGGAGGTCTATTGTTCCGGTGCCATCAAAATCAACAACGCCGAAGGCACAAATCCGAAAGTGGTAAACGATCAAAGAATCGAACATCATATCTCAAGTAATCTCATAAATGTTGAGACCAATATAATTGACACCGTCACACCAGAGGAGTACATAAGGGACACTTTCCAGAATGTTTCAGACTTGAAAAGGAATAGGTATGTGGTACAGTAAGTAAACCGACTCCAAAGTTGTTCTAATAGCATTTTTCTCCATTTTGGAATATTTATAAAATTAAGAAAATTAAAAGTATTCTGAAAGAGACACGAGGAGACCACAAGGGTGGAGGGCGCGCCCTACCCCCCTGGGCGTGCCCCCTACCTTGTGGCCACCTCGTGTGCCCTCCGGACTCCTTTTCTTGCACAATACTTCTTTTGGCCGGTAAAAATTCATTATATAATCTCTCGAAGGTTTTGACAACCGTACCATGACAAAATCCTCTGTTTTTGTTTCGAGCTATTTTTCTGACAGAGCTAGATCACCATGACGTCTTGAAGCGCCCCAAGGACAAGTTTTTCAAGAAGGTCATCAACCCTTACCTCGCAGAGGTGTTGTAACACCCTCAAACCATTGATATTTGTGAGGGGGTGTTGCACATCCGCGATGTTGAGGGGCCGAAGAAGACCGGTAGTGTGGAGACAAGACTCGAAGCAATGGAGCAACAAGTTCTCAAGTGCCAAGGGATGATGGAACGTGGACAAAACACCAATCACATGATGATCGCGTAGTTCACCAACAATCACAAGCTTGATGCCGAGAACATCGGGGAGGCCATCTTCAAGCTTCATGAGAAAATCAAATATCTCCAAGCCCAGATCTATGACCTGCAAAACCAAAACTGTGAGTATGAATATAGAATCAAGAGGATGAGTTTGGCTGCAGATATGAGGATCCCGGAGACTCGATCATCCTTCTACAATGGTGAGCCTATACCCTAGAATATGGATGACAAGACTACATCATCAACAACTTCATCATCACCTCCTCCGAAGAAACAGACATAAATACATGGGTATGGGCACTCCCCTTGGCAACTGCCAAGCTTCGGGGAGGTGCCCCGGCATCGTGTCACCATCACACCTCTATCTTTATCATTTTTCTTTGTTCGACTCCTTTGGTTATATCTTGATCTAGTAGAATAAAGTTTTTGTATGATCGAGCTTTGAGTTTTGTTTTGATCTCTATCTATTTAATCGAGTCCCTGAGTTATATATAATAAAGAGTAGTTTTGAGTTGAGGGCTTGGCTATCTTCCCATGATCTTGAGGGAATTAAAGAAAGAATAAAAAGAAATAAAAAGAGCATATATTGATCTTATATATGGAGAGTAATGACTTCACATATAAAGAGTATGGTGAATAAAAGTTGTTGGGAGTTGACAAACATAATTTTGGTCATTGCTGCAATTAATAGGAAGTAATAAAGAAATAGAGGTTTTACATATAAATATACTATCTTGGACATATTTTATCATTGTGAGCACTCATTAAAATATGACATGCTAAAAAGTTGATGTTGGACAAGGAAGACAACATAATGGGTTATGCTTTATCATATCCGAATAGAAGTTATATTGTCATGGATCATCCAACATGTTGAGCTTGCCTTTCTCTCTCATGCTAGCCAAATTCTTTGCAACAAGTAGAGATACTACTTGTGCTTCCAAACACCCCTTAAACCATTTTTGCTATGAGAGCCCTCCATACCTACTTATGGATTGAGTAAGATCCTTCAACTAAGTTTTCATCGGTGCAAGCTATAAAAATTGCTCTATACATATGTATGATCTATTGGTGTGAAGAAAATAAGCTTTATACGAACTTGTGATATGGAAGAAATAAAAGCGAGGGACTGCATAATCAAGTTCTGTATCACAAGAGGAAATAAAAAGTGACATTCTTTTGCATTAAGATTTAGCGTATCCAACCATAAAAGCGCATGACAACCTCTGCTTCCCTCTACGAAGGGCCTATCTTTCATTTCTACCTTCTACCCTTATACAAGATCATGGTGATCTTCACCTTTCCTTTTTACACTTTTTCCTATGGCAAGCACTATGTGTTGGAGAGATCCAGATATATATATCCACTCAGATGTAGGTTTTAATAAAGTGTTATTGTTGACATTTCTCTTGAGGTAAAAAGTTGGGAGGCAGAACTATAAGCCCCTATCTTTCTCTGTGCCCGATTGAAACTTTGTACCAATAAGTATCACATGAGTGTTAGCAATTGTCAAAGACTAAATGATAGTTGAGTATGTGGGCTTGCTGAAAAGCTCTTATTTTGACTCTTTCCAATGTTATGATAAATTGAAATTGCTTCAATGAATGAGATCATAGTCTGTTAGTTTTCAATGAAGTTTCTGATTCATACTTTACCTTGTGAATTAATAGTTACTTTAGCATAAGAAATTATATAACAATATATGTTGATGTTCTAAAGATGATCATGATGCCCTCATGTCCGTATTTTATTTTGTTGACACCTCTATCCCTAAACATGTGGACATATTTTTCTATATCGGCGTTTGCTTGAGGAAAAGCGAGGTCTAAGCTTGGGGGAGTTGATATGTCCATTTTGAATCATGCTTTTATATTGATATTTATTGCATTTTGGCCTGTTATTACACATTAAATCACAATACTTATGCCTATTCTCTCTTATTTTATAAGGTTTACATGAAGAGGGAGAATGCCGGCAGCTGGAATTCTGGACTGGAAAAGGAGCAAATATTAGAGACCTATTCTGCACAACTCCAAAAGTGCTGAAACTTCACAGAGAATGTTTTTGGAAAATATAAAAAATATTGGGCGAAGAAAGCACCAGAGGGGCCACCTGCCATCCACAAGGATGGAGGGTGCGACCTACCCCCTGGGCGCACCCTCCGGCCTTGTGGGGCCCCTGGCAGGCCCCCGACGCCCATCTTATCATATATGGTGTGTTTTGACCTGGAAAAAATAAGGAAGCTTTCACGACGAAGTGCCATCGACTTGAGGCGAAACCTGGGCAGAACCAATCTAGGGCTCCGACAAAGCTGTTCTGCCGGGGAAACATCCCTCCGGGAGGGGGAAATCATCGCCATTGTCATCACCAATGATCCTCTCATCAAGAGGGGGTCAATCTCCATCAACATCTTCATCAGCACCATCTCCTCTCAAACCCTAGTTCATCTCTTGTATCTGAACTCTGTCTCAAAACCTCAGATTGGTACATGTGGGTTGCTAGTAGTGTTGATTACTCCTTGTAGTTGATGCTAGTTGGTTTATTCGGTGGAAGATCATATGTTCAGATCCTTAATGATAATTAATACTTCTCTGATTATGAACATGAATGTGCCTTGTGAGTAGTTAAGTTTGTTCCTGAAGACATGGGAGAAGTCTTGTTATAATTCATCATGTGAATTAGGTATTCGTTCGATATTTTGATGAGATGCATGTTGTCTTTCCTCTAGTGGTGTTATGTGAACGTTGACAACATGACACTTCACCATGATTCGGGCCTAGGGTAAGGCATTGGGAAGTAATAAGTAGATGATGGGTTGCTAGAGTGACAGAAGCTTAAACCCTAGTTTATGCGTTGCTTCGTAAGGGGCTGATTTGGATCCATATGTTTCATGTTATGGTTAGGTTTACCTTAATTCTTCTTTCGTAGTTGCGGATGCTTGTGAGACGGGTTAATCATAAGTGGGAGGCTTATCCAAGGAAGGGCAGCACCCAAGCACCGGTCAACCCACATATCAAATTATCAAAGTAACGAACGCGAATCAAATGAGCATGATGAAAACTAACTTGCCAATAATTCCCATGTGTCCTTGGGAGCGCTTTGCTTTATATAAGAGTTCATCCAGGCTTGTCCTTTGCTACAAAAAGGATTGGGCCACCTTGCTGCACCTTGTTTACTTTTTTTAGTTGGTACCCGTTACGAATTATCCTATCACAAAACTATCTGTTACCGATAATTTTAGTGCTTGCAGAGAATACATTGCTGAAGTCTGCTTGTCATTTCCTTCTGCTCCTTGTTGAGTTCGACATTCTTACTTATAGAAAGGACTATGATAGATCCCCTATACTTGTGGGTCATTAGTTATCTTGCTACACTTTATTTACCTTACCATTACTTGCTCGTTACAAATTATCTTGCTATCAAACTATCTGTTACCGACAATTCTAGTGCTTGCTGACATTACCTTGCTGAAAACCACTTGTCATTTCCTTCTGCTCCTCGTTTGGTTCATCACTCTTACTTATCGAAAGGACTACGATTGATTACCTATACTTGTGTGTCATCAACCGGTTCTTGGGTGTTGTTCTTACTTGAACAAGCCTCCCACTAAAGATTCCTCCTCTCGCAACCATCAGAAACTACGAAAGAAGAATTAAGATAAATCTAACCATAGCATGAACATATGGATCCAAATCAGCCCCTTACGGAACAACACAATAAACCGGTGTTTAAGCTTCTGTCACTATAGAAACCCATCATCTACTTATTAGTCCACAATGCCTTCCCTTAGGCCCAAATAGGTTGAAGTGTCATGTAGTCGATGTTCACATTGTTAGGTAATGTAGCATGCAATTTTTTAAAAAAATCCTACGCTCATGCAAGATCTATCTAGGAGATGCATAGCAACGAGGGGGAGAGAGTGTGTGTACATACCCTCGTAGACCATAACCGGAAGCGTTTGACAATGCGGTTGATGTAGTCGAACTTCTTCTAGCTCCGGCCGATCAAGTACCGAACGTATGACACCACTGAGTTCTACACACCTTCAGCTCGGTGACGTCCCTCAGCTTCTTGATATAGCAAGGTGTAGAGGTAGTAGACAAGTTCCATCAGCACACCGGTGTGGTGACGCTGATGGTGAAGTGATCTGTGCAGGGCTTCGCCTAAGCAATGGGAGAATATGACCGGGGGTGTAAACTGTGGAGGGGGCGCCGCAAACGGCTAACAATTGATGTTGTGTTGTGATAGGGCGCCCCTTCACATATATATAGGTTGGAGTAAGAGGGCATCAACCATGGAGCACCCCAAGTAGGATCCGAATCCTACTTGGGGTTACCCAACTAGCGCCCCCCTTCCATAAATTGCCGGAGGGGGAAGGAAAGGGGGCAGAAGGAAGTAGTACTTCCTACTTTTCCTTTTTCCCTTCGCCTCTTTCTTCTCCTCTTTGGCCGGCCCATATGGGGGGTGCACCAGCCCCTTGTGGCTGGTGTGTTTCTCTGCTTGGCCCATAAGGCCCATATCTTTTGCCAGGGTGCCCGGAACCCCTTCCGGTGATCCGGTATGTACCCGGTACCCTCCGGAACACTTCCGGCGTCTGAATACCATCGTCCTATATATCAATCTTTACCTCTTGACCATTTCGAGACTCCTCGTCATGTCAGTGATCTCATCCAGGACTCGTATCAACATTCGGTCACCAAATCACATAACTCTTATAATACTATATCGTCATCAGACGTTAAGCGTGCGGACACTACGGGTTCGAGAACTATATTGACTCCCACCTATTCTACGAAGATCTTTATCGGTCGAACCATTATGACAACATACGTTATTACCTTTGTCCATCGGTATCTCACTTGCCGGAGATTCGATCGTCGGTATCTTCATACGTAGTTCAATCTCGTTACCGAAAAGTCTCTTTACTCATTCCGTAATACATCACCTCATGACTAACTCCTTAGTTGTTTCCTTGCAAGCTTATGATGTGTATTACTGAGAGGGCCCAGAGATACCTCTCCGATACTCGGAGTGACAAATCCTAATTTTGACCGATGACGACCCAACAACCACCTTCGGAGATACCTGTAGAGCATCTTTATAATCACTCAGTTACATTGTGACATTTGATAGCACACAAGGCATTCCTCCAGTATCCGGGAGTTGCATAATCTCATAGTCGAATGAATATGTATTTGACATGAAGAAAGCAATATTAATATAACTGAACAATCATTATGCTAAGCTAACGGATGGGTATTGTCCATCACATCATTCTCCTAATGATGTGATCCCATTTATCAAATGACAACACATGTCTATGGTTAGGAAACTTAAACATCTTTGATTAACGAGCTAGTCTAGTAGAGGCTTACTAGGGACATGGTTTTTTGTCTATGTATCCACACATGTATCAAGTTTCTGGTTAATACAATTATAGCATGAATACTTAACATTTATCATGAAATAAGGAAATATAAAATAACAACTTTATTATTGCCTCTAGGGCATATTTCCTTCAGTCTCCCACTTGCACTAGAGTCAATAATCTAGTTCACATCGCCTTGTGATTTAACACCAATAGCTCACATCGCCATAGTTCACAACGCTATGTGTCCGACAACCAAAGTGTTTACTAGAGTGAATAATCAAATTCACATCGTCATGTGATTAACACCCAAAGAGTACTAAGGTGTGATCATGTTTTGCTTGTGAGAGAGGTTTAGTCAACAAGTCTGTCACATTCAGACCCGTATGTATTTTGCAAATTTCTATGTCTACAAAGCTTTGTATGGAGGTACTCTAGCTAATTGCTCCCACGTTCAATACGTATCTAGATTGAGACTCAGAGTCATCTATATCAGTGTCAAAGCTTGCATCAACGTAACTCTTTACAACGAACTCTTTATCACCTCCATAACCGAGAAACATTTCCTTTGTCCTTTTTGGTACCTAAGGATAATTTTGACCGCTTCCAGTGATCTACTCATATATCACTATTGTACCCCCTTGCCAAACTCATGGCAAGGCACATAACAGGTTTGGTACACAGCACGGCATACTTTATAGAACCTATGGCTGAGGCATAGGGAATGGGTTTCATTCTCTCTCTATCTTCCGCCATAGTCGGGCTTTGAGTGTTACTCAACTTCACACTTTACAATACAGGCTAGAACTCCTTCTATGAGCGATCCATTTTGAACTCCTTCAAAATCTTATCAAGGTGTGTGCTTTGTGAAAGCCCTATTAAGCATATCGATCTATCTCTATAGATCTTAATGCGCAATACATAAGTAGCTTTACCGAGGTTTTTTATTGAAAAAATCTTATTCAAGTATCCTTTTATCCTATCCAGAAATTCTATATCATTTCCAGTCAGTAATATGTAAACGACATATAATATCAGAAATGCTATAGGTCTCCCACTCACTTTCTTGTAAATATAGGCTTCGCCGCAAGGCTGTATAAAACCATATGCTTTGATCACCTCATCAAATTGTATATTCCAACTCCGAGATGCTTGCACCAGTCCATAGATGGACTCCTGGAGCTTGCACACTTTGTTATCACCCGTAGGATCGACAAAACCTTCTGGTTGCATCATATACAACTCTTCTTTCAGAAATCCATTAAGGAATGCGGTTTTTTACATCCATTTGCCAGATTTCATAATCATAAAATGCGGCAATTGCTAACATGATTCGGACAGACTTAAGAATCACTACGGGCGAGAAAGTATCATCGTAGTCAACTCCTTGAACTTGTCAAAAACCTTTTTTTTCGACAAGTCGAGCTTTATAGACAGTAACATTACCATCAACGTCAGTCTTCTTCATGAAAATCCATTTATTCTCTATGGCTTGCCGATCATCGGGCAAGTCCATCAAAGTCCACACTTTGTTTTCATACATGGATCCTATATCAGATTTCATGGCCTCAAGCCATCTATCGGAATCTGGGCTTGTCATAGCTTCTTCATAGTTCATAGGTTCGCCATGGTCTAGTAACATGACCTCCAGGACATTATTATCGTACCACTCTGGTGCGGATCGTGCTCTGGTTGATCTACAAGGTTCATTAGTAACTTGATCTGAAGTTTCATAATCATTATCATTAGCTTCCTCTCTAGTTAGTGTAGGCATCACTGGAACGGTATTCTGTGATGAGCTACTTTCCATTTCGAGAGAAGGTACGATTACCTAATCAAGTTTTACTTTCCACCCACTCACTTCTTTTGAGAGAAACTCCTTCTCCAGAAAGGTTCCATTCTTGGCAACAAAGATCTTGCCTTCGGATCTGTGGTAGAAGGTGTACCCAATAGTTCCCTTAGGGTATTCGATCAAGTGGCACTTCTCCGATTTGGGTTCGAGCTTATCAGGCTGAAGCCTTTTTGACATAAGTGTCGCAAGCCCAAACTTTTAAGAAACAATAGCTTAGATTTATTGCCAAACCACAGTTCAAACGGTGTCGACTCAACGGATTTAGATGGTGCCATTTTTAACATGAATGCAGCTGTCTCCAATGCATAACCCCAAAATCATAGTGGTAAATCGGTAAGAGACATCATAGATCGCACCATATCTAATATAGTATGGTTACAACGTTCAGACACACTATTACGCTGTGGTGTTTTAGGGGGCGTGAGTTGTGAAATTGTTCCACATTGTTTTAAATGAAGGCCAAACTTCTAACTCAAGTATTCGCCTCCATGATCAGATCGTAGAAACTTTATTTTCTTGTTATGATGATTCTCCACTTCACTCTGAAATTCTTTGAACTTTTCAAATGTTTCAGACTTGTGTTTCATTAAGTAGATATACCCATATCTGCTCAAATCATCTGTGAAGGTCAGAGAATAACGATACCCGCTGTGTGCCTCAACACCCATCGGACTGCAAACATCGGTATGTATTATTTCCAGTAAGTTATTAGATCGCTCCATTATTCCGCGAACGTAGTTTTAGTCATCTTGCCCATGAGGCATGGTTCGCAAGTATCAAATGACTCATAGTCAAGTGATTCCAAAAGTCCATATGCATGGAGTTTCTTCATGCGCTTTACACCAATATGACCTAAATGGTAGTGCCACAAGTATGTTGCACTATCATTATTAAGTTGCATCTTTTGGTATCAATATTATGAATATTTGTGTCACTACGATCGAGATTCAATAAACATAACATAAATCTATGGGGAGCTACAACGCGAGCTATTGATCTACAACATAATTTGCAAGTACTATCAGGATTAAGTTCATGATAAATTAAAGTTCAATTAATCAAATTACTAATGAACTCCCACTTACATAGACATCCCTCAAGTCATCTAAATGATACGTGATCCAAATGAACTAAACCATGTCCGATCATCACGTGAGATGGAGTAGTCATCAATGGCGAACATATCTATGTAGATCATATCTACTATATGATTCATGTTCGACCTTTCGGTCTCTAGTGTTCCGAGGCCATGTCTGTACATGCTAGGCTCGTCAAGTTTAACCCGAGTATTCTGCATGTGCAAAACTGTCTTGCACCCGTTGTATGTGAACGTAGAGCCTATCACACCCGATCACCACATGGTGTCTCAGCACGATGAACTGTTACAATGGTGCATACTTAGGGAGAACACTTATACCTTGAAATTTAGTTAAGGGATCATCTTATAATGCTACCGTCGTACTAAACAAAATAAGATGAATTAAAGATAAACATCACATGCAATCAAAATATGTGACATGATATGGACACCATCATCTTGTGCTTTTGATCTCCATCTCCGAAGCATCGCCATGATCTCCATAGTCACTGGCTCGACACCTTGATCTCCATCATTGCGTCGTGGTCGTCACGCCAACTATTGCTTCTACAACTATCTCTAACGCATAGTGATAAAGTAAAGCAATTACATGGCGTTTGCATTTCACACAATAAAGAGACAACCATAAGGCTCCTGCCGGTTGCCGATAAATTTAAGAAAACATGATCATCTCATACAATAACGTATATCACATCCTGTCTTGACCATATCACATCACTACATGCCCTTCAAAAACAAGTTAGACGTCCTTTACTTTGTTGTTGCAAGTTTAACATGGCTGGTATGGGCTTCTAACAAGGACTGTTCTTACCTACGGCAAAAAAACACGACGGTGATTTATCAAGTTTGCTGTTTTAACCTTCAACAAGGACCAGCCACAGTCAAACTCGATTCAACTAAAGTAGGAGAAACAGACACCCGCTAGCCACCTTTACGCAAAACTATTTGTCTGTGGGTGGAAACTATCTCATGAACGTGGTCATGTAAGGTTGGTCCGGGCCACTTCATCCACCAATACCGCTGAATCTAAATAAGACTTTGATGGTAAGCAGTATGACCATCACCGCCCACAACTCTTTGTGTTCTACTCGTGCATATCATCTATGCATAGACCTGGCTCGGATGCCACTGTTGGGAAACATAGCATGCAATTTGAAAAAATTCCTATGCTCACGCAAGATCTATCTAGGAGATGCATAGCAATGCGGGGGAGAGTGTGTGTCTACGTACCTTCGGAGACTATAAGCGGAGGCGTTTGAAAACGCGGTTGATGTAGTCGAACTTCTTCTAGCTCCGACCGACAAAGTACCAAACGTACGACACCTCCTAGTTCTACACACGTTCAGCTCAGTGACGTCCCTCGCCTTCTTGATCCAACAAGGTGTCGAGGTAGTAGGTGAGTTCCGTCAGCACGACGACATGGTGACGGTGATGGTGAAGTAATCCGTGCAGGGCTTTGTCTAAGCACCGCGAGAATATGATCGGGGCTGTAAACTGTGGAGGGGGGGGGGCACACACGGCTAACATTTGATGTTGTGTTGTGCTAGGGCGCCCCCCTTCACACACACACACACAAACACACAC
>NC_057807.1:704893103-704929293 GCF_018294505.1 Triticum aestivum
CTTCCATAAATTGCCGGAGGGGGAAGGAAAGGGGGAAGTAGGAAGTAGTACTTCCTACTTTTCCTTTTTCCCTTCCCCTCTTTTTTTCTCCTCTTTGGCCGGCCCATATGGGGGGTGCACCAGCCCCTTGTGGCTGGTGTGTTTCACCTCTTGGCCAATAAGGCCCATATCTTTTGCCGGGGTGCCCGGAACCCCTTTCGGTGATCCGGTATATACCCGGTACCCTCCGGAACACTTTCTGTGTCCGAATACCATCGTCCTATATATAATTATGTACCTCTCAACCATTTTGAGACTCCTCATCATGTCAGTGATCTCATCCAGGACTCTGAACAACATTCGTTCCCCAAATCACGTAACTCATATAATACTATATCATCATCGAACGTTAAGCGTGGGACCATACGGGTTCGAGAACTATGTAGACATGACCGAGACACCCCTCCAGTCAATAATCAATTGCGAAACCTGGATGCTCATACTGACTCCCACATATTCTTTAAGATCTTTATCGGTCGAACCGTTATGACAATATACATTATTTCCTATGTCCCTTGGTATGTTACTTGCCCGAGATTCGATCGTCAGTATCTTCATACCTAGTTCAATCTCATTACCGGCAAGTCTCTTTACCTGTCCCGTAATACATCACCTCGTGACTAACTCCTTAGTCGTTTTCTTGCAAGCTTATGATGTGTATTACCGAGAGGGCCCAGAGATACATCTCTGATACTCGGAGTGACAAATCCTAATTTCGATCTATGCCAACCCAACAAACAACTTCGAAGATACCCATAGAGCATCTTTATAATCTCCCAGTTACATTGTGAAATTTGATAGCACATAAGGCATTCCTCTGGTATCCGGGAGTTGCATAATCTCATAGTCCAAGGAATATGTATTTGACATGAAGAAAGCAACAAAACTAAAACTGAACGATCATTATGCTAAGCTAACGGATGGGTTTTCTCCGTCAGAGCATTCTCCTAATGATGTGACCCCATTCATCAAATGACAACACATGTCTATGGTTAGGAAACTTAACCATCTTTGATTAACGAGCTAGTCTAGTAGAGGCTTACTAGGTACATGGTGTTTTGTCTATGTATCCACATATGTATCAAGTTCCGGTTAATACAATTCTAGCATGAATAATAAACATTTATCATGAAATAAGGAAATATAAAATAACAACTTTATTATTGCCTCTAGGACTAATTTCCCTCACACATGACACCACTAAAGGAAGCAAAAAAATAAACATAATCAATATATCGAACGAATACCAATGTCACATGAATACCAAATCATATTCATGTTAAAGATCACAGGGGTATTGAATATCATTAAGGATCTTAACATATAATTTTCCAACAAATAAACCAACAAGCATCAACTACGAGATGTAATCAACACTTCTAGTAGTTTGGCCCATAGTGTAACATTCCAAATTTTCAATTTGGCATGTTATATATTAGATCATCATTGCATATCATATTTTATTACACTTTGGCCCGATCCCGAAAATTCTAAGCAACTCAAGGACCCACGGAGAGAGTTGGGGATTTCGTTATTTTCATAATTGAGTTTTCTCACATTTTGAAAAGAGGATCATTTGATTTTAATTATTTTTCTCTTCAAGTATTTCTTTATAAAAATAAAACGAGGGGATAAAATGACTTTCCCAAAAATAAATAAATATTGGAGATTTAATAATAAAATCAATTTAATATTTTATTTGGAGTTTATTGCAATTTTATTCGAATTAGAAAAAATGCGCGTTTTTCAAAATTGCATTTTAAGGCCAAGAAAATGTTCATCTTGTTCTAAATATTTCATTTAGACAACGAAAATTTATTTTGGCATTTTTAGATTTTTATTTTATTTTCTAGGATTTTTTTTGTTTCGGCGAAATAAGTTCCCCTTGGACCGAACTGGGCCGAAGGCCCAGCCGGCCCACGCCGCCGCCGCTGTCGCCTTCGTCCCCGAGCCGGACTCCTCGAGGGAGTCCGAGCCGCCGCCGTTGCCGCCCCGTCGCCCCTCCCCCAAGCCACCACCTCCCCACCCCCTTTAAAAGCCGACCCGGGCCCCCCTTTGAGCCCGAAGCCGGAGCCGCCACCGCCCCGCGCCGCACGCCGCCGCCTCACCACGCTGCAAGCCGCCGGAGCCGCCGCCGCCATTTGACCGGATCTTGCCGCCGTTTTTTTGTTGGTTTTTAGGTAAAACCGACCGGTTTTTGTTTAAACCCTAGTTTTAGTTTTTTAGATTAGATCGGTTTAGTTTTTTTTGGTTTATTTATTTAGCGAGCGTCTGCTCGTTCGTTCGTTTTAACGAACACTGTTCACTCGTTAGCCGGAGACAGCGAACGTTCGTTCGTTAGCTCGTTCATTAGTTTTCTTTTTCCAGGGTTTTTTCCGCGATTATTTTCGATCGCGATTTCAGCCCAAATCTTAGATTTAGTTTATCTTTTCGCTCGTTAGTCGGACTCAGGCGATTCAAGCGCCTAGAATTTCGTTTCGAAGCCCTCTTTCTGTTTAACCAACTTGAACACGATTTTGGTACTGTAAAATTTTACTTAAGTTCAGATTAGTAATCGGATCTTGTTTTTTTCGCAGTTTGAGTTTCGTTGCTTCATTCGATTTGTTACTTTTTGCAAAATGGAGTTCTTAAGTTGAACTTTTTGGTTAGATCTCTTATTTGAGTTTTACCCGTGTTTTAGATTGATTACTTATTGTATGCTTGTTTGTTGCGATAGAGTACCCGGAGTGTGAAGTGTGCTACTACGAGTCTCTACATTTCACGGATCATCAGCAAGGCAAGTAACACTTTGGTCATATCTCTTTACTACCCAGTTTTGTTGCATTAGATCAATCCATGAAACATTGCATGATTAGGATCTGATTAATATGTGGATTTTGGGAAGTAGATGAGGTAGTACCTATTCACCTGTTTATTATCAACCCTTTGGGAGTTACTTCTACGTACTGCTTATTGCCATGCTATGCTTGTAGACGTGGATTGGGTGAGTGTATCCATGACAGATGTGAGTGTTGTTAATTAATGGTTAACTTAAGGTGGCAACTTTAATACACATCTGGGTGGATTGAGGCACCTGGAGAACCAAGTGTTGTCTGTTTTTCTGGAAATCCCGGGGTTCCGTGTGATTTTCCTATGGACCGCCACCCAGGCTCAAAGGGATCATAAGATTATTCATGCTAGAAACTTTCGTGTGCAGCCACAAGCTATTATGGGCTCTAGCTTAGTTGAGTAAGTTGCGTGAGCTCTTGAAGAGGTAGACTAGCAGATGTAGTGGGTTGTAGGTGGTACTGTCTTCCTGGAGTAGAGAGTTAATGCTTCTGAAAGACTGTGTCTCGGTTATCCGTTTCTCAAACATCACGTAGTGCGGGAAATCCAACAGAGGCGATCGCGTCTTGTGGGGAAAAGTGCGCAAACCTCTGCAGAGTGTACAAACTAATCATGGTTATCCGTGTCCCCGGTTATGGACATCTTGAGTATCTGGTTCTTGGATTATCATGTTGATCTCATCATGTTACTTAAATAAATTGTTTGGGTTTACTGATGATGCTTAATTGGGATTGAGTTGGAGTAACCTTCTCAATGTTTAACAACCACCATGATAGTTAAATAAATTTATTCCTTTGTTGTAGGGAAAAATTGGCTTGATGCAAAACTATAACCATAGAGCTTTCCACCAGCCATATTGCATGTAGTGATAGCAATTATTCTGTGCATTACTCTATGTGTTACATTGCCCACATATTCCATGTGCTAACCAGTTTTCGGGCTGCAACATTCATGTTGCAGACTTTTGAGATACCGAGTAAGGTGCCATAGGTCGTGATCTTTCACTCAGCTATCTCGTTGGAGTTGATGGACTCACTTTATCTTCCAAGCCTTCCGCTATTATCGATATTAGATGGCCTTAAGACATATTATTGTAATAAGTTCTCTTTTGAGACATTCAATGTAATAAGTGTGTGATTGCTCCTCTGTTATAAATCCTTCAAGTACTATGCGTGTCAGCATTACCGATCTAGGGATGACACTGATTCACAGAGATCAGACTATTTGAGGTCTGGTCGCAACAAGATGGTATCAGAGCACACGCTGACTGTAGGACACGACCAATAAGCTAAGACCATAGTACACTCCTCTCTACTCATTTCTGATTCCTCTCCCTTTTCTATTCAATAGTATGGCGGATGCAAGTAACAAGTTCGCGCAACCGGATGAGGATACACCTTTTGGACGACACTTGAAGGAAGTCACTAAGTACCTGAGCATAGGAATACCAAGCTTCACCGGAACCTACATCGCCACTATGCCAGAAGAGGAGCGTTGGATGATTCGAGTACAAGTTCCAGGAAGGACATTCATGCCAGTCACTGAGCCCATAGAGTTTTCCTTTGATGCACCCACCTGGAGTCTAGGAAAGAGCATGGCAGCCCACATCGCCATGGGACGCATTGGAGAAGTTTACCACAAGGATCTCAAGGATACTATCTACCAGATTTGTGGGCGCCGAGATGCACAATGGGAGATGATTAGCACCAGGAAGGATAGATCCATTGCAGCTTTTATCCAGGAGTTAAACCAGCACATTCGTCGCCAGGAGAACCAGATGTGCGCAGGCATGATAGATCTGAAGAAGGCAATGACTAGGATCACGGAGCTGGAAGAAGAACTCAAGTCTACACACGATGGATATGAGGAGGAAATGATGATACTCATGGAGAAGAATGACGATCTAAGAAGGAAGCTAGGAGTGTTCATGGGAGACCCCGCACTAGGAGGAGAAGACGACGACTCCACTTGTCCAGAGAACTACATCATCATCGACGACACTGACTCTGACCCCGACGATAGCGATGATGACTATGTTGATGAAGCTGGAGCAGATACCATGGAGTCTTCCACTGATCAAAATTTCTAGTCGACCACCATATCAGTAGTAGCATCCCCCCATGTATATAGTATAGTCCGAGAACTTTTGTAACGATAGTTAGACCGATTGTATACCCTTGTTTGAATTGATTGAATGATATTGATTGTGTTTGTCTCATGATCATATGGGTAGTGTTTTCCCTCTAGACCTCATTCTATTCTAATTTCTCATCTTTTCTAAACCTATCAGATGCCTCTGAGACCCGACAATGGATTTGCTTTCGCACCGGAGCTCACCCAGTTAATCCAACAACAGAATGCCCTGATGCAGCTACTAGTCCAGAATCAGAACATGGGGAACAACAACAACAACCCACCAACATCACCACCTGTCGATCACTTAGCCCGTTTCCTAAGGCTGAATCCGCCGGTGTATTCCAGTAGCACCGAGCCGATACTTGCAGATAATTGGCTCCACAATATTGGAAGGGAGCTGACCACTGCAGGATGCACAAATGCGGAGAGAAAGCATTTTTCCGCACACCAGCTTGATGGAGCCGCAGCATCATGGTGGGAGAATTTCACCGCCACTTACCCCATCAACACTATCACATGGGATCAGTTTCAGCAGGCGTTTCGCACTGCCCATGTTTCATCAGGAGCTATGGCCATGAAGAAGCGCGAGTTTCGCAACTTGCGCCAAGGAGGACATACAGTGGGCCAGTATGTGGATGACTTTAGTAAGATAGCACGTTATGCCCCTGATGACATTGCTACAGATGCAAGAGAGGTTTTTGGAAGGACTGAATGATGAGCTGAGCATGCAGTTGATGGTGGTAAACTTCAATAACTACCAGGAGTTGGTAGTTAGAGTGCTCATGATTGAAGCGAAGCAACAGCAGATAGACAGCCGCAAGAGGAAGTATGGACAAGGGAAGTACAATTCGGGAGCTCATTAGAAACCCTGTTTTACCCCGAACTCGGGAGGACACCTTCAGCATAACCATGGAGGTCACAACCACAATGGAGGGATTCCACACAACCATAGTGGACCCAAGAATGGGAATGGTAATGGAGGAAGCAACGGTCAGAACCGTTCCAACCCAGCAACGCCCGCTAAGAAGGGTCTAAGTCACATTACTTTCTACAAGTGTGGGAAGAATGGACATTACGCCATGGAATGCCCTGAAGCTAAGAATGGTAATGGCAATGGAAGCTCAGGAAAGAAGTCCAACCCTTTCAACATGGGACAAGTGAACCATGTTAGCGTGGAGGAGGTCGAAGCACAGCCCGATGCAGTAATAGGTAAGTTTTTGGTTAAGTCAATTACTGCAATCGTTCTTTTTGATACTGGTGCATCGCATTCATACATATCAAGGGGACTCGTGGATAAGTTTAAACTGCCAACCCAAGCCCTTAGGACACCCATGTTAGTAACCTCGCCAGGAGCGGAATATATGGCTAGTCTATGGCGTGTGATCGGTTACCATAAAGGATTGGTAACTACGTGTTCCCCTTAGACCTAATAGTATTGGAGTCGCAAGGACTGGATGTGATATTAGGCATGGATTGGTTATCAAAGTATGGAGGGAACATTGACTGCGCCAATAAGTCGATTTTGCTTACCACCCCAAAAGGAAGAAGGATTAAGTATGTATCCCGGCATGTGCCAAAGAGGACTCAAGTAAATTCCTTATCAGGAGTTGTACAGGAGGAAGTATCGCTGGTGAAGGATTTTCCTGACATATTTCTAGAGGAGTTGCTAGGCATGCCACCGGATAGAGACATCGAGTTTTTGATTGAACTTTTGCCAGGCACAGGGCCAATATCTAAGAGACCGTACAGGATAACCACAAAAG
Organism: Triticum aestivum; assembly: GCF_018294505.1. NCBI lineage: Eukaryota > Viridiplantae > Streptophyta > Magnoliopsida > Poales > Poaceae > Triticum > Triticum aestivum. Next base: position 704,899,868 of record NC_057807.1, read on the forward strand.
ATTTGGAGGAGATTAAGAAGCAGATTAAGGAGTTACTGGACAAAGGATATACTCGCCCAAGTTCGTCACCTTGGGGATCGCCAGTACTTCTAGTGGAGAAGAAGGATGGATCGTTAAGGATGGTTGTTGATTATCATGGATTGAATGAAGTAACGATCAAGAACAAGTATCCGCTGCCGATGATCAATAATTTGTTTGACCAGTTGCAAGGAGCTAAAGTATTCTCCAAGATCGAACTACGATCAGGTTATCATCGGCTAAAGATTTGAGAGCAGGATATACCTAAGACATCTTTTACCACAAGGTACGGGCTATATGAGTATGTCGTTATGTCATTTGGTCTGACTAACGCTCCTGCCTATTTCATGAACATGATGAACAAAGTATTTATGGAGTTCTTGGATAAGTTTGTCGTGGTGTTCATTGATGATATTTTGGTTTACTCGAAGAATGAAGAGGAGCATAAGGAACATTTGTGTTTGTTACTTGAGAAGCTCAGAGAACATCAGTTATATGCCAAGTTCAACAAGTGTGAATTTTTGTTGAAGGAAGTTGGATTCCTCAGACATGTTATATCTGGAGAAGGAATAGCAGTAGACCCACCAAGGTTGTAACCATGACAAATTGGGAAGCACCCACGTCAGTTGGAGAGATCCGGAGTTTTCTAGGACTCGCAAGATACTACAGGAGGTTCATTGAAAATTTCTCCAAGATTGCAAAGCCCATGACGGAGTTGTTGAAGAAGGATACCAAGTTCAATTGGACTGAGGAATGTGAGGCCAGTTTTCAGGACTTGAAGAAACGCTTGGTTACAGCTCCAGTGTTGATTCTTCTAGATCAACGCAAGGATTACCAGGTGTATTGCGACGCTTCTCGTCGAGGACTTGGATCAGTGCTTATTCAGGATGGAAGAGTTGTCTCCTATGCCTCAAGACAGCTTAAACTACATGATCTAAATTCTGCTACGCACAATTTGGAGTTAGCAGCCGTAGTACATGCATTGAAGACGTGGAGACATTTTCTCATTGGAAATCATTGTGAGGTGTACACGGATCACAAGAGTCTGAAGTATATCTTCACGCAGAAGGAGTTGAATCTCAGGCAAAGGAGATGGTTGGAGCTCATCAAAGATTATGACATGAAGCTGCATTAGCACCCCGGAAAGGCTAACGTCGTAGCGATGCATTGAGTTGCAAGAGCCATGTCAATACACTCATAACCGGAGATTTACCCAAGGAGTTAGCAGAAGATCTTCGTGAACTATGTTTGGAAATAGTTCCGAGAGGCTATGTAGAAGCAGTGGAAGTTCAGTCTACTTTGATGACTAAGATCAGAGATGCTCAGAAGACGGACAAGGAGATTGCCGAGATTAAGGAAAGAATGAGAAAAGGAAAAGCTAAGGGATTTCGTGAGGACAAACACGATACCCTATGGTTTTAGGACCGTGTTTATGTGCCCAATGATCTGGAGATCAGGAAGTTGATACTACAGGAGGCCCGTGATTCGCCATACTCGATTCACCCAGGAAACACCAAGATGTATTTGGATTTGAAGGATAGTTTCTGGTGGATCAGAATGAAGAAAGATATTGCTGAGTATGTAGCAATTTGTGATGTTTGTCAGAGAGTGAAGGCAGAGCGTCAGAAACCAGCGGGATTGCTGCAGCCATTGCTAACACCTGAATGGAAGTGGGACAAGTTAGGCATGGACTTTATCACGGGATTTCCCTGGACTCGTTCAGGCTATGAATCAATATGGGTTTTAGTCGATCGAATGACGAAGGTAGCTCATTTCATCCCAGTGAAGACCACTTACAGCAGTGCGAAGTTGGGAAAGATTTATATGACCAGGATCGTATGTCTTCATGGAGTTCCGAGGATCATCGTATCAGGTAGAGGAACCTAGTTTACCTCAAAGTTCTAGAATTAGTTGCATGAAACTTTGGGAACCAGGCTAGAGTTCAGTACTGCTTTCCACCCGCAGACAGATGGACAGACTGAGAGAGTAAATCAGATTCTAAAAGACATGTTGAGAGCTTGTGCGCTAGACTATGGGTCTAGTTGGGACGATAATCTGCCATATGCAGAGTTCTCTTACAACAACTGTTACCAAGTTAGTTTGAAGATGGCCCCTTTTGAAGCCTTGTACGGAAGGAGGTGCAGGACCCTGTTGCTGTTGGATGAAGTTGGAGACCGCCAGTTGTTTGGACCAGATTTGATTAAAGAGTCTGAAGAGATGGTTAAGTTGATCCGTGATAGACTCAAAGTAGCCCAGTCCAGGCAGAAGAGCTATGCAGATTCAAAACGCAAGGAGACAGTTTACGAACTCGAAGACAGAGTTTATCTTCGTGTGTCCCCACTCCGAGGAGTGAAACGTTTTGGAGTCAAGGGAAAATTAGCGCCATGTTTTGTGGGACCATACAAAGTTTTGGAACGTATGGGAGAAGTTGCTTACAAGATGGAGCTGCCCGAAGGTTTGTGAGGAGTTCACGACGTGTTCCACGTTTCCCAGCTAAAGAAGTGCCACGCAGAGATGGCTAAAATTCCTCTGAGAGATACAGTGCCGCTGGATGTAATTTTTAGTTGGATAATGATTTGACCTACGAGGAGAAACCAGTGAGGATTCTCGAGTTTGCCAGCCGAGTCACGCGCAGCAAAGTTATCAAATTCTGCAAAGTTCAGTGGAGCCACCATACCGAGGAGGAAGCAACCTGGGAAGAAGAAGAAGACCTACGGAAGGACCAACCTCACCTATTTTCTAGCCAACCAGAATCTCGAGGGCGAGATTCATCTTAAGGGGGGTAGGTTTGTAACATCCCAAATTTTCAATTTGGCATGTTATATATTACATCATCATTACATATCATATTTTATTGCATTTTGGCCTGATCCTGGAAATTCTAAGCAACTCAAGGACCCGCGGAGAGAGTTGGGGATTTCGTGATTTTCATAATTGAGTTTTCTCAAATTTTGAAAAGAGGATCATTTGATTTTAATTATTTTTCTCTTCAAGTATTTCTTTTATAAAAATAAAAGAGAGGGGATAAATTGACTTTATAAAAAATAAAGAAATATTGGAGATTTAATAATAAAATTAATTCAGTATTTTATTTGGGGTTTATCGCAATTTTATCCGAATTAGAAAAATTGCAAATTTTTCAAAATTGCATTTTAGGGCCAAGAAAATGTTCATCTAGTTCTAAATATTTCATTTAGATGACGAAAATTTATTTTGGCTTTTTTAGAGTTTTATTTTATTTTCTAGGAATTTTTTGTTTCAATGAAATTAGTTTAAAAAAAAGTTCCCCATGGACCGAACTGGGCCGAAGGCCCAGCCAGCCCACGTCGCCTCCGCCGTCGCCTTCGTCCCCGAGCCGGACTCCTTGAGGGAGTCCGAGCCGCCGCCGTTGCCGCCCCATCGCCACTCCCCCAAGCCACCATGTTCCCACCCCCTTTAAAAGCTGATCCGGGGCCCCCCTGGAGCCCCAAGTCGGAGCCGCCACCGTCCCGCCCTGCCTCGCCGCGCTGCAAGCTGCCGGAGCCGCCACCGCCGTTTGACCAGATCTCGCTGCCCTGTTTTTTTGTTAGGTTTTAGGTAAAACTGACCGATTTTTGTTTAAACCCTGGTTTTAGTTTTTTAGATTAGATTGGTTTAGTTTTTTTCCAGTTTATTTATTTAGCGAGCGTCCGCTTGTTTGTTCGTTTTAACGAACGCTGTTCACTCGTTAGCCGCAGACAGCGAACGTTCGTTCGTTAGCCCGTCCGTCAGTTTTCTTTTTACAGGGTTTTTTCCGCGATTATTTTCGATCGTGATTTCAGCCCGAATCTTAGATTTAGTTTATCTTTTCGCTTGTTAGTCGGAATCAGGTGATTCAAGCGCCTAGAGTTTCATTTCGAAGCCCTCTTTTTTTGATTAACCAAGTTGAACAAGATTTTGGTACTGTAAAATTTACTTAAGTTCAGATTAGTAATCGAATCTTGTTATTTCGCAGTTTGAGTTTCGTTGCTTCGTTTGATTTATTTCTTTTTGCAAACCGGAGTTCTTAAGTTGAACTTTCTAGTTAGATCTCTTGTTTGAGTTTTACCCGTGTTTTAGATTGATTGCTTATTGTATGCTTGTTTGTTGCGATAGAGTACCCGGAGTGCGAAGCATGCTACTACGAGTCTCTAGGTTTCACGGATCATCAGCAAGGCAAGTAACACTTTGATCATATCTCTTTACTACCCAGTTTTATTGCATTAGATAAATCCACCAAACATTGCATAATTAGGATCTGATTAATATGTGGGTTTTGGGAAGTAGATGAGGTAGTACCTATTCACCTGTTTATTATCAACCCTTTGGGAGTTACTTCTATGTACTGCTTATTGCCATGCTATGCTAGTAGACGTGGATTGGGTGAGTGTATCCATGACAGATGTGAGTGTTGTTAATTAATGGTTAACCTAAGGTGGCAACTTTAATACACATCTGGGTGGATTGAGGCACCTGGAGAACCCAGTGTTGTCTGTTTTTCTGGAAATCCGGGGTTCCGTGTGATTTTCCAATGGACCGCCACACAGGCTCAAAGGGATCATAAGATTATTCATGCTATAAACTTCTGTGTGCAGCCACAAGCTATTATGGGCTCTAGCATAGTTAAGTAAGTTGCGTGAGCTCTTGAAGAGGTAGACTAGCAGATGTAGTGGGTTGTAGGTGGTACTGTCTACCCAGAGTAGAGAGTTAATGCTTCTGAAAGACTATGTCTCGGTCATCCGTTTCTCAAACATCATGTAGTGCGAGAAATCCAACGGAGGCGATCGAGTCTTGTGGGGAAAAGTGCGTAAACCTCTGCAGAGTGTACAAACTAATCATGGTTAGCCGTGTCCCTGGTTATGGACATCTTGAGTATCTAGTTCTTGGATTATCATATTGATCTCATCATGTTACTTAAATAAATTGGTTGGGTTTACTGATGATGCTTAATTGGGATTGAGTTGGAGTAACCTTCTCAATGTTTAACAACCACCTTGATAGTTTAATAAATTTATGTAACATCCCAAATTTCCAATTTGGAATGTCATACCTAGATCATCATGGCATATCATATTTCATTGCATTTTGGCTTGATCCTAGAAATTCTACGCAAATCAAGGACCCGCGGAGAGAGTTAGGGATTTCGTTATTTTCATATTTGAGTTTTCTCAAATTTTGAAAAGAGGATCGTTTGATTTTAATTATTTTATTTTCGTATATTTCTTTTATAAAAATAAAAGAGAGGGAATAAAATGACTTTCCCAAAAATAAAGAAATATTGAAGGTTTAATATTAAAGTCAAATAAGATTTTATTCGGAGTTTTATCGCTATTTTATTTGAATGAGGAAAAATGCACGTTTTTAAAAATTGCATTTCAGGCCCAAATAAATTTTCATCGTGTCCGGCTTATTTTTGGAGGACGGGCAAAATTTATTTCGGGATTTTTGGAGTCCGTTTAATATTTCTTTTCTTTCTTTTTCTGCACGTCTGAATTATTAGAAAAAAGGAAACCGACTTCGGGCCGTACCGGAGCGGGACTCCTCGGGTAAGCCGCCACCCCCGGCGCCCCAGCCCACCCCACCGACCCAGCCGCCTCGCCCGAAACCCTAGCCCGCCGCGGCCGCCACGGCTGCAGCTGCGCGCCGCCACCGTTGCCCCGCGCCGCCGCCGCCCTGCGTTGCCGCCACTGCCCCGACCGCTGCCGACCCTGCCGCCGCCCGCCGGAGCCCCACCGCCCCGCCGAAGCCATCCGTCGAGGTAGCCGCCGGTTTTGTTTAAAATCGCGGTTGTTTTTTTTATATAGATCGGTTTAGTTTTTTTTTTGGTTTATTTATTTTGCGGACGTTCATCCGTACGTTCGTTTTAACGAATGGTTTTCGTCGTTTAGCTGCAGACAGCAAAAGTTCGTTCGTTTGCCTGTTCATCCGTTTTTCTTTTTCTCGGGTTTTTTGCGATTATTTTCTGTCGTGATTTCAGATCCGATTTTCATTTTAGGTTAATTTTTCGCTTGTTTATCGGAATGAGGCGATTCAAGCGCCTAGAGTTTCATCTCGAAACCCTCTTTCCATTTAACCAACTCAAACAAGTTTTTGTTACTGTAAAATTTTGACTTAGGTCCAGATTAGTAAACGAAGCTTGTTTCTTTCGCCGTTTGAGTTTTGTTGCTTTGTTTGATTTTATTCTTTTTGCAAACCGAAGTTCTTAAGTTGAGCTTTCTGGTTAGATCTCTTATTTGAGTTTTACCCTTGCATTAATTGAGTGCTTATTGTATGCTTATTTGTTTGCGATAGAGTACCCGGAGTGCGCAGCGTGCTACTACGAGTCTCTAGGTTTCACGGATCATCAGCAAGGCAAGTAACACTTTGATCATACCTCTTTACCACCTAGTTTTATTCCATTAGATCAACCCTCACACATTGCATGACTAGGATCTGATTTAATATGTGGGTTTTGGGAAGTAGATGAGGTAGTACCTATGTCCTGTTTATTACCAAACCTTTGGGAGTTACTTCTACATTTGCTTATATTGCTATGCTATGCTAGTAGAAGTGGATTGGGTTAGTGTATCCATGACAGATGTGAGTTTGTGAATTAATGGTTAACTTAAGGTGGCAACTTTAGTACACATCTGGGTGGATTGAGGCACCTGGGGAACCCAGTGTTGCCTGTATTTGTGGAAATCCCGGGGTTCCATGTGATTTTTCTATGGACCGCCACCCAGGCTCAAAGGGATCATGAGATTATTCATGCTAGAAACTTTCTTGTGCAGCCACAAGTTTTTATGGGCTCTAGCATAGTTGATTAAGTTGCAAGACCTCTTTCAGTGGTGGGCTAGAAGATGTAGGGGAAAGTAGGTGTAACTGTCCATCTGGAGTAAAGAGTAATTGTTTCTGAAAGACTATGTCTCGGTCATCCATTTCTGAAACACCCTGTAGTGCGATAAATCCAACGGAGGAGATCGAGTCTTGTGGGGAAAAGTGCGCAAACCTCTACAGAGTGTACAAACTAATCATGGTTATCCGTGTCCTTTGTTATGGACGTTTTGAGTATCTAGTCTTTGGATTATCATGTGGATCTCATCATGTTACTTAATAAATTTGTTGGGTTTAATGATGATGCTTAATTGGGATTGAGTTGGAGGAACCTTCTCAATGTTTAACAACCACCATGATAGTTAAACAAAACTTATTCCTTTGTTGTAGGGAAAAACTGGCTTTATGAAAAACTGTAACCGTAGAGCTTTCCACCAGCCATATGTGCATGTAGTGATAGTCATATTCTGATCATTACTCTCTATGTGTTACATTGCCAGCATATTCCATGTGTTGACCCGTTTTTGGGCTGCAACTTTCATGTTGCAGACTTTTCAGATGACGAGTAAGGTGCCATAGGTCGTGGTCTTATACTTAGTGATGCGTTGGAGTTGATGGACTCACTTTATCTTCCAAACCTTCCACTGTTATCGTTATTAGATGGCCTTAAGCCATATTTATTGTAATAAGTTCTCTTGTGAGACTTTCGATGTAATAAGTGTGTGATTGCTACACTGTTATAAATCCTTCAAGTACTGTGCGTGTTCGCATTACCGATCCAGGGATGACACTGATGCACAGAGATTAGACTATTTGAGGTCTGGTCGCTACAAGATGGTATCAGAGCACACGCTGACTGTAGGACACGACCACTAAGCCAAAGCCTTAGATCACTACTCTCTTCTCATTTCTGACTCCTCACCTTTTTTCTACTCTTTGAGGATGGCGGATGCAAGGAACAAGTTCACGCAACCTGATGAAGATACCCCTTTTGGACGCCACTTGAAGGAAGTCACTAGATACCTAAACATTGGAGTACCAAGCTTCACCGGAACCTACATCGCCACTTTACCAGAAGAGGAGCGTTGGATGATTCGAGTTCAAGTTCTAGGAAGGACGTTCATGCCAGTCACTGAGCCCATAGAGTTTTCCTTTGATGCACCAACCTGGAGTTTAGGAAAGAGCATGGCAGCCCACATTACCATAGGTCGCATTGGAGAAATTTACCACAAGGATCACAAGGATACTATCTACCCAATTTGTGGGCGTCGAGATGAGCAATGGGAGATGATCAGCACTAGGAAGGATAGATCTATTGCAGCTTAAATCAAGGAGCTAAACCAACACATACAACGTCAGGAGAACCAGATGTGCGTAGGCATGACAGATCTGAAGAAGGCAATTACCAGGATCACAGAGCTGGAAGAAGAAATCAAGTCTACGTGTGATGGATATGAGGAGGAGATTGCAACACTTTTGGAGAAGAATGACGACCTGGTAAAGAAGATCGAAGTTTTCATGGGAGACCCTGCGCGAGGAGGAGAAGACGACGATTCCACTTTTCTAGAGAACTACATCATCATCGACAACACCGACTCAGACCCCGACGATAGCGATGATGACTATGTTGATGAAGCTGGAGCAGATATCATGGAGTCTTCCACCGATCAATTTTTCTAGTCGACCACCATATCAGTAGTAGTATTCCCCCATGTATATAGAATAGTCCGAGAACTTTTTTAACGATAGTTAGACCGATTGTATGCCCTTGTTTGAATTGATTGAAGTGAAATTGTTTGTGTTTGTCTCATGAGCATATGGGTAGTGTTTTCCCTCTAGACCTCTTTCTATTCTATTTTCTCATCTTTTCTAAACCCGTCAGATGCCTCCGAGACACGACAATGGATTTGCTTTCCCACCGGAGCTCACTCAGTTGATCTAGCAGCAGAATGCATTGATGCAGCTTTTAGTCCAGAATCAGAATCAGGGGAACAACAACAACAACCCACCACCACCACCACCTGTTGATCACTTAGCATGATTTCTAAGGCTGAATCCGCCGGTGTCTTCTAGTAGCATCGAGCCGATTGTTGCAGATGATTGGCTCCGCAAGATCGGAAGGGAGTTGACCACTGCAGGATGCACAGATGCGGGGAGAGTGCATTTTCTGCAAACCAGCTTGATGGACCCGCAGCATCATGGTGGGAAAATTTCACAACCACTTACCCCATAGACACAGTCACATGGGATCAGTTTCAGCAGGCGTTTCGCACTGCCCATGTTTCAACAGGAGCTATGGCCATGAAGAAGCGTGAGTTTCTCAACTTGCGCCAAGGAGGACGTACAGTAGGCCACTATGTGGATGATTGTAGTAAGGTAGCACGTTATGCCCAGATGACGTTGCTACGGATGTAGCTAAGCAGGAGAAGTTTCTGGAAGGACTGAATGATGAGCTGAGCATGCAGTTGATGGTGGCAAACTTCAACAACTACCAGGAGTTGGTAGATAGAGCGCTTATGATTAAAGGGAAGCACCCACAACCGTTGGAGAGATCCGAAGTTTTCTTGGACTCACAGGATACTACCGGAGCATCATTGAGAATTTATCGAAGATTGCAAAACCCATGATGGAATTGTTGAAGAAGGACACCAAACTTTAATTGAACTGAGGAATGTGAGGCCAGTTTCCAGGAGTTGAAGAAACTTTTGGTTACATCCCCAGTGTTGATTCTGCCAGATCAGCGCAGGGATTATGAAGTATATTGCAACACTTCTCGTCGAGGACTTGGAGCCGTGATTATGCAGGAGGGAAGAGTTGTTTCCGGCAAAAAAATTGTATACGGGATTACTTGAATCCTCGACATCGTGGTTCATCCGATGAGATCATCGTGGAACATGTGGGAGCCAACATGGGTATCCAGATCCCGCTGTTGGTTATTGGCCGGAGAGCTGTCTCGGTCATGTCTGCGTGATTCCCGAACCCGTAGGGTCTATACACTTAAGGTTCGATGATGATAGGGTTATTAGGAAGATTTGTATGTGATTAAATGATGTTCGGAGTCCTGGATGAGATCCCGGACGTCACGTGGTGTTCCGGAATGGTCCGGAGGTGAAGATTTATATATGGGAAGTTGTCATACGATAACTGGAAATGTTCGGGGGCATACCGGTATTGTACCGAGGCCACCGGAGGGGTTCCGGGGGTCCACCGAGAGGGGCCACCTCTCCCGGAGGGACTCATGGGCTGTAGAGGGAAGGGAACCAGCCCTTGGAGGGCTGGGCGCCACCCCCCCTTGGTCCCATGCGCCTAGGTTTGTGGGGGAAACCCTAAAGGGGGAGCCCCCCTTGCTTGGGGGGCAAGCCCCCTCCCCTTGGTCGCCGCCCCCCCTCTAGATCTCATCTAGAGGGGTCCGGCCCCCTTCCCCCTTCTCCTATAAATATATGGGCGAGGGAAGGGCTGCAACAACACATCCAACACGCAGCCCCTCCCCTCTCCAACACCTCTCCTCCTCCGCAATAGCTTGGCGAAGCCCTGCCGGAGTACTGCCACTCCATCACCACCACGCTGTCGTGCTTCTGTTGGAGCCTTCTTCCTCAACCTCTCCCTCCTCCTTGGTGGATCAAGGCATGGGAGACGTCACCGGGCTGCACATGTGTTGAACACGGAGGTGCCGTTGTTCGGCATTAAGATCGGAATCCACCACGATCTGAATCTCTTTGAGTACGACTCCCTCATCCGCGTTCTTGCAACGCTTCCGTCTCGCGATCTTCAAGGGTATGAATATACACTCCCCTCTCTCTCGTTGCTAGTTACTCCATAGATTGATCTTGGTGATGCGTAGAAATTTTTTAATTTCTGCAACGATCCTAAGGCTGAATCCGCCAGTGTATTCTAGTAGCACCGAGCCGATTGTTGCAGATGATTGGCTCCGCAAGATCGGAAGGGAGGTTACCACTGCAGGATGAACAGACGCGGAGAGAGTGTGTTTTGCCGCACACCAGTTTGATGGACCCGCAGCATCATGGTGGGAAAATTCCACAACCACTTAGCCCATGGACACAGTCATATGGGATTAGTTTCAGCAGGCGTTTCGCACTGCCCATGTTTCAGCAGGAGCTATGGCCATGAAGAAGCGTGAGTTTCGTAACTTGCGCCAAGGAGGACGTACAGTAGGCCAGTATGTGTATGATTTTAGTAAGCTAGCACGTTATGCCCCAGATGATGTTGCTACGGAAGCAGCTACGCAGGAAAAGTTTCTGGAAGGACTGAATTATGAGCTGAGCATGCAGTTGATGGTGGCAAACTTCAACAACTACCAGGAGTTGGTAGATAGAGCGCTTATGATTGAAGGGAAGCACCAACAACCATTGGAGAGATCCGGAGTTTTCTTGGACTCGTAGGATACTACCGGAGGTTCATCGAGAATTTCTCGAAGATTGCAAAACCCATGACGGAATGGTTAAAGAAGGACACCAAGTTTAATTGACTGAGGAATGTGAGGCAAGTTTCCAGGAGTTGAAGAAACGTTTGGTTACATCCCCAGTGTTGATTCTGCTAGATCAGGGCAAGGACTATGAAGTATATTATGACGCTTCTCGTCAAGAACTTGGAGCCATGATTATGCAGGAGGGAAGAGTTGTTTCCGGCAATAAGATTGGAGTTGAATAGAGATTGAACGAGTAAGGGGGCCGCCACCAGCCCAATTTGTTCCGATTCAACTCCTTCTAGAGTCAAACATTGATCACGGCTCCAAGTCCTTGGATGTGTTGGGGAACGTAGCAATAATTCAAAATTTTCCTACGTGTCACCAAGATCAATCTAGGAGATGCTAGCAACGAGAAAGAGGGAGTGCATCTTCATACCCTTGAAGACCGCTAAGCAGAAGCGTTACAAGAACGTGGATGATGGAGTCGTACTCGCGGCGATTCAAATCGCGGAAGATCCGATCTAGCACCGAACGGACGGTGCCTCCGCGTTCAACACACGTACAGCCCAGGGACGTCTGCTCCTTCTTGATCCAGCAAGGGGAGAGGAGAAGTTGAGGGAGAACTCCGACATCACGACGCCATGGTGGTGGTGCAGCTTGTGGCTCTCCAGCAGGGCTTCGCCAAGCACTACGGAGGAGGGGGAGATGTATGAGGAGGGAGGGGCTGCGCCAGGGGAAGGGAGTGGCTGCCCTCTCTCTCCCTCACTATATATAGGGGGAAGGGGGGTGGAGGAGGCGCCCTAGGGTTTCCTAGGGGCTGGGTGGTGGCCACAGGGGAAACCCTAGATGGGTTTGGGCGCCCCCACCCCTAAGAAACTTGCCCCCCAAGCCGGGAGGGGCGGCTGCCCTAGGGGAGGCGCCCCCACATCTCCAGGTTATGTGAGAGGGGTTGGGAGGGGCGCACAGCCCCTTAGTGGGCTGGTGTGCCCCCTCCACTTGGCCCATAGGCCCCTAAACGCTTGTCGGGGCCTCCGAAACCCCTTTTGGACACGCTAGTCGTCACCCGGTACTCCCAGAACAATTCCGGACTCCAATACCCTTCGTCCAATATATCAATCAACACCTCCGGACCATTTCGGAGTTCGTCATCATGTCCGGGATCACATCCGGGACTCCGAACAACCTTCGGTAACCACATACTATTTCCCATAACAACTCTAGCATCACCGAACCTTAAGTGTGTAGACCCTATGGGTTCGGGAATCATGCAGACATGACCGAGACGTTCTCTGGCAAATTACTAACAGTGGGATCTGGATACCCATGTTGACTCCCACATGTTCCACGATGATCTCATCGGATGAACCACGATGTCGGGGATTCAATCAATCCCGTATACAATTCCCGTTGTCAATCGGTACGTTAGTTGTCCGAGATTCGACCGTCGGTATCCCAATACCTCGTTTAATCTCGTTATCGGCAAGTTACTTTACTCGTTCCATAATGCATGATCCCGCGACTAACTACTTAGTCACATTGAGCTCATTATGATGATGCATTACCGAGTGGGCCTAGAGATACCTCTCCATCATACGGAGTGACAAATCCCAGTCTTGATTCGTGCCAACACAACAGACACTTTCGGATATACCTGTAGTGCACCTTTATAGACACCCAGTTACGTTGTGACATTTGGTACACCCAAAACACTCCTATGGTATTCGGGAGTTACACAATCTCATGGTCTAAGGAAATGATACTTGACATTACAAAAGCTCTTAGAAAACGAACTACACGATCTTGTGCTATGCTTATGATTGGGTCTTGTCCATCACATCATTCTCCTAATGGTGTGATCCCGTTATCAATGACATCCAATGTCCATGGTCAGGAAACCATGACAATCTGTTGATCAACGAGCTAGTCAACTAGAGGCTCACTAGGGACATGTTGTGGTCTATGTATTCACACATGTATTACGGTTTCCAGTTAATACAATTGTAGCATCAACAATAGACAATTATCATGAACAAGGAAATACAATAATAACCATTTTATTATTGCCTCTAGGGCATATTTCCAACAGTCTCCCACTTGCACTAGAGTCAATAATCTAGTTCACATCAGTATGTGATAGTAATGAATCCAACACCCATGGGGTTTGATCATATCTCGCTTGTGAGAGAGGTTATTAGTCAACGGATCTGAACCTTTCAGATCCTTGTGTGCTTTACAAATCTCTATGTCATCTTGTAGATGCAGCTACCACACGCTATTTGGAGCTATTCCAAACAACTGTTCTACTATATGAATCCGGTTTACTACTCATAGTCATCCAGATTAGTATCAAAGTTTGCATCGACATAACCCTTTACGATGAACTCTTTTACCACCTCCATAATCAATAAAATACCTTAGTCCACTAGTTACTAAGGATAACTTTGACCGCTGCCTTGTGATCCATTCCTGGATCACTCTTGTACCCCTTGACTGACTCACGGTAAGGCACACTTCAGGTGCGGTACATAGCATAGCATACTGTAGAGCCTACGTCTAAAGCATAGGAGACGACCTTCGCCCTTTCTTTCTCTGATGCCATGGTCAGGTCTTGAGTCTTACTCAATACTCACACCTTATAACATAGCCAAGAACTCCTTCTTTGCTGATCTATTTTGAACTCCTTCAAAATCTTGTCACGGTATGTATTTATTTGAAAGTACTATTAAGCGTTTTTGTTCTATCCTTATAGATCTTGATGCTCAATGTTCAAGTAGCTTAATCCAGGTTTTGCATTGAAAAACACTTTTCAATAACCCTATATGTTGTCCAGAAATTCTACATCATTTCTGATCAACAATATGTTAACAACATATACTCATCAGAAATTCTATAGTGCTCCCACTCACTTTGGAAACACAAGTTTCTCATAAACTTTGTATAAACCCAAAATCTTTGATTATCTAATCAAAGCGTATATTCCAACTCCGAGATGCTTACTCCAGTCCTTAGAAGGATTGCTGGAGCTTTGCATACTTGTTAGCATCTTTTAGGATTGACAAAACCTTCTGGTTGTATCACATACAACCTTTCCTCAAGCAACTCGTTGAGGAAACAATGTTTTGACATCCTATCTGCAAGATTTCATAAATAATGCAGTAACTGCTAACACAATTCCAATAGACTCTTAGCATCGCTACGAGTGAGAAAGTCTGATCGTAGTCAACTCCTTGAACTTGTCGAAAAATATCTTAGCGACAAGTCGAGCTTTCTTAATGGTGACACTTACCATCATTGTCTATGTTCCTTTTGAAATCCATATGTACCCAACAGCCTTACGACCATCAAGTAGTTCTTCCAAAGTCTACACTTTGTTTTCATGGATCCTCTCTCAGATTTTATGGCCTCGAGCCATTTGTCGGAATCCGGGCCCTCCATCGCTTCTCCATAGCTCGTAGGTTCATTGTTTTCTAGGAACATGCCCTCCAAGACAGGACTACCGTACCTCTCTGAAGCAGTACACGTCCTTGTCGACCTAATAGGTTTGGTAGTGACTTGATCCGAAGTTTTTATGATCACTATCATCAGCTTCCACTTCAACTGGTGTAGGCGCCACAGGAACAACTTCTTGTGCCCTGCTACACACTGGTTGAAGTGATGATTCAATAACCTCATCAAGTCTCCACCATCCTCCCATTCTATTCTTTTGAGAGAAACTTTTCCTCGAGAAAGGACCCGTTTCTAGAAACAATTACTTTTGCTTCCGGATCTGAATTAGGAGGTATACCCAACTGTTTTCGGTGTCCTATGAAGATGCATTTATCCTCTTTGGGTTCAAGCTTATCAGCATGAAACTTTTTCACATAAGCATCGCAACCCCAAACTTTTAAGAAACGACAGCTTAGGTTTCTCTAAACCATAGTTCACACGGTGTCATCTCAACGGAATTATGTGGTGCCCTATTAAAGTGAATGCGGTTATCTCTAATGCCTAATCCATAAAACAATAGTGGTAATTCGATAAGAGACATCATGGTATGCTCCATATCCAATAGGGTGCATCTATGATGTTCGGACACACCATCACACTATGGTGTTCCAGGCGGTATTAGTTGTGAAACAATTTCCACAATGTCTTAATTATGTACCAAACACGCAACTTAGATATTCATCTCTGTGATCATGTCATAGACATTTTATCCTTTTGTCACGATGATCTTCAACTTCACTCTGAAATTACTTGAACCATTCAATAATTCAGACTTTTGTTTCATTAAGTAAATACACTTGGCATCTACTCAAATCATCTGTGAACTAAGAACATGACGATATCCACTGCATGCCTCAGCACTCATTGGAATGCACACATCAAAATGCATTAATTCCAACAAGTTGCTTTCTTGTTCCAATTCACTTAAAAACGAGGCCTTTCAGTCATCTTGCCCATGTGGTATGATTTGCATGACTCAAGTGATTCAAAATCAAGTGACTCCAAATGATCCATCTGCATGGAGTTTCTTCATGCGTATATACCAATAGACATGGTTCGCATGTATCAATCTTTTCAAAAACGAGGGAGTCCAAAGATCCATCAACATGGAGCTTCTTCATGCGTTTTATACCAATATGACTCAAATGGCAGTGCCACAAGTATATGGTACTATCATTACTATCTTATATCTTTTGGCATGAACATGTGCATCACTATGATCGAGATTTAATAAACCATTCATTTTAGGTGCAAGACCATTGAAGGTATTACTCAAATAAACAGAGTAACCATTATTCTCCTTAAATGAATAACCGTATTGCGATAGACATAATCCAATCATGTATATGCTCAACGCAAACACTAAATAACAATTATTTAGGTTTAACACCAATCCCAATGATAGAGGGAGCGTGCGATGTTTGATCGCATCAACCTTGGAAATACTTCCAACACATATCGTCACCTCGCCTTTATCTAGTTTCCGTTTATTCCGTAGCCTTTTATTTCGAGTTACTAACACTTAGCAAATGAACCGGTATCTATTACCATGGTGCTACTAGGACTACTAGTAAAGTACACATCAATATAATGTATATCCAATATACTTCTGTCGACCTTGCCAGCCTTCTCATCTACCAAGTATCCAGGGTAGTTCTGCTTCAGTGACTGTTCCCCTCATTACAGAAGCACTTAGTCTCGGGTTTTGGGTTCAACCTTGGGTTTCTTCACTAGAGCAGCAACTGATTTGCCATTTCATGAAGTATCCCTTCTTGCCCTTGCCCTTCTTGAAACTAGTGGTTTCACTAACCATCAACAATTGATGCTCCTTCTTGATTTCTACTTTCGCGGTGTCGAACTGACGGAAATATGCCCTAGAGGCAATAATAAAGTTATTATTTATTTCCTTATATCATGATGAATGTTTATTATTCATGCTAGAATTATATTAACCGGAAACATGATACATGTGTGAATACATAGACAAACTAAGTGTCACTAGTATGCCTCTACTTGACTAGCTCGTTTATCAAAGATGGTTATGTTTCCTAGCCATGGACAAAAGAGTTGTCATTTGATTAACGGGATCACATCATTGGGAGAATGATGTGGTTGACTTGACCCATTCCGTTAGCTTAGCACTTGGTCGTTTAGTATGTTGCTATTGCTTTCTTCATGACTTATACATGTTCCTATGACTATGAGATTATGCAACTCCCGTTTACCGGAGGAACACTTTGTGTGCTACCAAACATCACAAAGTAACTTGGTGATTATAAAGGAGCTCTACAGGTGTTTCCGCAGGTACATGTTGAGTTGGCATATTTCAAGAATAGGATTTGTCACTCCGATTATCGGAGAGGTATCTCTGGGCCCTCTCGGTAATGCACATCACTATAAGCCTTGCAAGCAATGTGACTAATGAGTTAGTTGCGGGATGATGCGTTACATAACGAGTAAAGAGACTTGCCGGTAACGAGATTGAACTAGGTATTAAGATACCGACGATCAAATCTTGGGCAAGTAACATACCGATGACAAAGGGAACAACGTATGTTATTATGCGGTTTGACTGATAAAAGATCTTCGTAGAATATGTGGGAGCCAATATGAGCATCCAGGTTCCGCTATTGGTTATTGACCGGAAACGTGTCTCGCACTACTAGGAAAAGGCCTACTAATGGCGCACCAGTTTTGCCTACTAATGGCGCATCTCTGGTGCGCCATTACTAGCACGCCATTAGTAATTTTTACTAATGGCGCACCACTGATGCGCCATTAGTATCTGGTATACTAATGGCGCACCACTGGTGCGCCATTAGTATAGGCCACAGTGCGCCATTAGTATAGGCCACTGGTGCGCCATTAGTATAGGCCACGGTGCGCCATTAGTATTTTTGAATTTTGAAGGCGGGAAAATAGTAGTGGCGCACCGTCTAACCCCCACCGTGCGCCATTGCTATTTTTGAATTTTGAATTTGGATCTGGATCGTGATTTTTTTGCCCATATTTTGCTAGTTTTTTTTGCTCATTTTTTGGCACGATATTATTTCAAATTTTGTTCCTGTTTTTTGGATCTTGTACGTTCTTTTGCCGTGTTCTTTTGCCGGAGAGGAGTTCGCCGGAGAGGAGGAGGAGGAGGTCACCGGAGAGGCGCTCGCCTACATCGCCGGAGAGGAGGAGGAGGTCGCCGGAGAGGAGTTCACCGAAGCATCGGAGAGGAGGAAGGAGAAACCATGAGGGAATGGGAGGAGAGGAGGGAGGAGAAACCGTGAGGGGAGGGGAGGGGAGGAGAGGAGGGAGGAGGAGGTTCCCGAAGAGGAGGAGGTCGCCGGAGAGGAGGAGAAGGAGTGGAGGAGAGGAGAGGAGGAGATGGAGTG
Organism: Triticum aestivum; assembly: GCF_018294505.1. NCBI lineage: Eukaryota > Viridiplantae > Streptophyta > Magnoliopsida > Poales > Poaceae > Triticum > Triticum aestivum. The sequence continues at coordinate 704,917,988 of NC_057807.1, forward strand.
GAGGAGAGGAGAGGAGGAGATGGAGTGGAGGAGAGGAGAGGAGATGGAGTGGAGGAGGTGCGCCCAGCCATATATACGACATAGTAATGGCACACCGTGGGCAGGTGCGCCATTACTAACTTTTTTTTATTTTTTTGACTTTTTTTGAATTTTGAAGGCGGGGAAGCTACTAATGGCGCACCATGGGCCGATGCGCCATTAGTAACTTTGTTTTATTTTTTTGACTTATTTTGAATTTTGAAGGCGGGAAGATACTAATGGCGCACCATGGGCAGGTGCGCCATTAGTAACTTTTTTTTATTTTTTTGACTTATTTTAAATTTTGAAGGCGGGAAGATACTAATGGCGCACCATGGGCAGGTGCGCCATTAGTGAGTTTGAATTTTTTTGCCTCTCCAGATCTTAAAAGCCCTGTATCTTTTTTGTTAGGTTTTTGAGGATTTTGAAAATGTTTAACGGGGTTCCCCCGATTAAATTTGGATGTAACTTTTCGAGTAGATTATTTTTCATATAAAAAACTTTTTCATCCGAGTTAGTATGCAAAAGTTATGCCCATTTTTACAAATTCTCGAGAGATTTTGCAAATGAAGTCGAAATTCATATTTGCAAATTTTCCCAACAACTAGACCACATATCACATGAGAAACTTATTTTCTTTTATTTTTTTGACATTTTCATCATTTTCTTTTATTTTTTTTAAAACTGAAAAGGCGATCCACGGGAGGGGGGGGGGTGCATTCGGTGGAAGTGGTGGCCAAGTTACTAATAGCGCACCGTGGCATGGTGCGCCATTACTAGTTCAACTAGTAATGGCGCACCACTCCCACGGTGCGCCATTAGTAGTTTTGACAAAAAATTTTAATTTTTTTTACTAATGGCGCACCCGCGATGTGGTGCGCCATTAGTATTTGGACACTAATGGCGTACCAACACATGGTGCGCCATTAGTATATAGTAATGGCGCACCACATGTCTGGTGCGCCATTATTGTCAATTCCATCTATAGCCCTTTTCCTAGTAGTGTCGGTCATGTCTACATTGTTCTCGAACCCGTAGGGTCCGCATGCTTGAAGTTAGATGACGGTTACATTATGAGTTTATATGTTTTGATGTACCGAAGGTAGTTCGGAGTCCCAGATAAGAACGGGGACATGATGAGGAGTCTCAAAATGGTCGAGATGTAAAGATCGATATATTGGACGACTATATTCGGAAATCGGAAAAGTTCCGAGTGATTCGGGTATTTTTCAAAGTACGGGAGAGTTACGGGAATTCGCCGGAGAGTAGATGGGCCTTATTGGGCTTTAGGGGAAAGAGAGAGGGGAGGCTGCGCCCCCCCCCAAGGCCTAGTCCGAATTGTACTAGGGGGAGGGGCGGCGCCCCCTCCTTCCTTCTCTTCTCTTTTCCCTTTCCTTCTCTCCTACTCCTACTACTTGGAAGGGGTCCTAGTTCTACTAGGAAAGGGGGAATCCTACTCCCGGTGGGAGTAGGACTCCCCTAGGGCGCGCCATAGAGAGGGCCGGCCCTCCCCCTCCTCCACTCTTTATATATGGGGAGAGGGTCACCCCTTGGAGACACAACAATTGATCTCTTGATCTCTTAGCCGTGTGCGGTGCCCCCCTCCACTATATTCCACCTAGATCATATCATAGTGGTGCTTAGGCGAAACCCTGCGTCAGTAGCAACATCATCACCGTCACCACGCCGTCGTGCTGACGAAACTCTCCCGCAAAGCTCGGCTAGATCGAAGTTCGAGGGACGTCATCGAGCTGAACGTGTGCTGAACTCGGAGGTGCCGTACGTTCGGTACTTGGATCGGTCGGATCGTGAAGACGTACGACTACATCAACCGCGTTGTGCTAACGCTTACACTTTCGGTCTACGAGGGTACGTGGACAACACTCTCCCCTCTCGTTGCTATGCATCACCATGATCTTGCCTGTGCGAAGGATTTTTTTTGAAATTACTACGTTCCCCAACAGTGGCATCCGAGCCAGGTTTATGCCTTGATGTTATATGGACGAGTAGAACACAAGTGAGTTGTGGGCGATCCAAGTCATACTGCTTACCGGCATGTCATACTTTGGTTCGGCGGTATTGTTGGATGAAGCGGCCCGGAACGACATTACGCGTACGCTTACGCGAGACTGGTTCTATCGACGTGCTTTGCACACAGGTGGCTGGGAGGTGTCAGTTTCTCCAACTTTAGTTGAACCGAGTGTAGCTACGCCCGGTCCTTGTGAAGGTTAAAACATCACTAACTTGACAACATATCGTTGTGGTTTTGATGCGTAGATAAGAATGGTTCTTGCTCAGCCCGTAGCAGCCACGTAAAACTTGCAACAACAAAGTAGAGGACGTCTAACTTGTTTTTGCAAGGCATGTTGTGATGTGATATGGTCTAGACGTGATGAGATATAAGTTGTTGTATGAGATGATCATGTTTTGTTGAAGTTACCGGCAACTGGCCGAAGCCTTGTGGTTGTCTCTTTATTGCATAAGATGCAAGCGCCAAATAATTGCTTTACTTTATCGCTGTGCGATAGCAATAGTCGCAAGAGCAATAGCTGGCAAGATGACCATGTGATGACACATTGATATAGATCAAGATGATGGAGATCATGGTGTCATGCCAGTGACAATAGAGATCACGACAGTACTTTGGAGATGGAGATCAAAGGCGCAAGATGATCATGGCCATATCATGTCACATATTTTCATTGCATGTGATGTTTATCTTTTATACATCTTATTTTTCTTAGATCGGCGGTAGCATTATAAGATGATCTCTCACTAAGTTTCAAGGTATAAGTGTTCTCCCTGAGTATGCACCATTGCGAAAGTTCTTCGGGCTGAGACACCACGTGATGATCGGGTGTGATAGGCTCTACGTTCAAATACAACGGGTGCAAAACAGTTGCACACACGGAATACTCAGGTTAAACTTGACGAGCCTAGCATATACAGATATGGCCTTGGAACACTAATACCGAAAGGTCGAGCATGAATCATATAGTAGATATGATCAACATAGTGATGTTCACCATTGAAAACTACTCCATCTCACATGATGATCGGACATGGTTTAGCTGATTTGGATCACGTGATCGCTTAGATGATTAGAGGGATGTCTATCTAAGTGGGAGTTCTTAAGTAATATGATTAATTGAACTTTAATTTATCATGAATTTAGTCCTAATAGTATTTTGCAAATAATTTGTAGATCAATAGCTCGCGTTGTTGCTTCCCTATGTTTTTATATGTGTTCCTAGAGAAAACTAAGTTGAAAGATGTTAGTAGCAATGATGCGGACTTGGTCCGTGATCGGAGGTTTATCCTCATTGCTGCACAGAAGAATTATGTCCTTGATGCACCGCTTGGTGACATGCCTATTGCAGGAGCAGATGCAGACGCTATGAACGTTTGGCTAGCTCAATATGATGACTACTTGATAGGTTTGGGCACCATGCTTTATGTCTTAGAACCGGGACTATAAAAATGTTTTTGAAATGTCACGGAACATATGAGATGTTCCATGAGATGAAATTGATATTTCAGACTCATGCCCGTGTCAAGAGGTATGAGACCTGTGACAAATACTTCGCCTAAAAGATGGAGGAGAATTGCTCAACTAGTGAGCAAAGTGCTTAGATTGTCTAAGTACTACAATCACTTGAATCAAGTGGGAGTTAATCTTCCAGATAAGATAGTGTTTGACAGAGTTCTCTAGTCACCATCACTAAGTTACTAGAACTTCGTGATGAACTATAGTATGCAAGGGATGACGAAAACAATTCCCGAGCTCTTCGTGATGCTGAAATCAACGAAGGTAGAAATCAAGAAAAATCATCAAGTGTTGATGATTAAACAAGATCACCAGTTTCAAGAAAGGGGCAAAGGAAAAGAAAGGGAACTTCAAGTAGAATTGCAAGCAAGTTGTCACTCGCGTGAAGAAGCCCAAAGCTGGACCAAAGCCTGAAACTAAGTGCTTCTATTGCAAAAGGAAATGGTCACTGGAAGCAGAAGTACCATGAATATTTGGTGGATAAGATGGATGGCAAAGTGAACAAGGGTATATTTGATATACATGTTATTGATGTGTACCTTACTAGTGTTTATAGTAGCCCCTGGGTATTTGATACTTGTTCGGTTGCTAAAAATTAGTAACTCGAAACAGGAGTTACAGAATAAAAAGAGATTAGTTGAGGGTGAAGTGATGATGTATGTTGGAAGTGGTTCCAAGATTGATATGATCATCATCGCACACTCCATATACTTTCGGGATTAGTGTTCAACCTAAATAAATGTTATTTGGCGTTTGCGTTGAGCATGAATATGATTTGATCATGTTTATTGCAATACGGCTATTCATTTAAAGTCAAAGAATAATTGTTATTCTGTTTGCATGAATAAAGCCTTCGATGGTCATACATACAACGAAAATAGCTTGTTGGATCTCGATCGTAGTGATACACATAATCATAATATTGATGCCAAAAGATGCAAAGTTGATAATGATAGTGCAACTTATTTGTGGCACTGTCGTTTGTGTCATATCGGTGTAAAGCACATGAAGAAACTCCATGCTGATGGGTTTTTGGAATCACTTGATTATGAATCATTTGATGCCTGCGAACTGTGCCTTTTGGGCAAGATAAATAAAACTCCGTTCTTCAGAACAATGGAACGAGCTACTGATTTATTGGAAATAATACATACCGATGTATGCGATCCAATGAGTGTTGATTCACGTGGCGAGTATCGTTGTTTTCTGACCTTCATAGATGATTTGGGCAGATATGGGTATATCTACTTAATGAAACACAAGTATGAAACATTTGAAATGTTCGAAGAAAATTCGAAGTGAAGTGAAGAATCATCGTAACAAGAAAATAAAGTTTCTACGATCTGATCGTGTAGAAGAATATTTGAGTTACGAGTTTGTCCTTCATATAAAACCATGTGGAATAGTTTCAAAGTTCACGCCACCTGGAACACCACAGGGTAATGGTGTGTCTGAATGTCGTAATCACACTTTATTGGATATGGTGCGATCTATGATGTCTCTTACCGATTTACCAATACCGTTTTGGGGTTATGCATTAGAGACAACTTCATTCACTTTAAATAGGGCACCATCAAAATCCGTTGAGACGACGCCTTATGAACTGTGGTTTGGCAAGAAACCAAAGCTATCGTTTCTTAAAGTTTGGGGCTGCGATGCTTATGTGAAAAAGTTTCAACCTGATTAGCTCGAACCCAAATCAGAGAAGTGTGTCTTCATATACTACCCAAAGGTAACTATTGGGTACACCTTCTATCACAGATACGAAGTCAAGTTATTCGTTGCTAAGATGGATCCTTTCTAGAGAAGGAGTTTCTCTTGAAAGAAGTGAGTGGGAGGAAAGTAGAGCTTGATAAGGTAATTGTACCTTCTCCTGAATTGGAAAGTAGTTCATCACATAAATTAGTTCCAGTGATTCCTACACCAATTAGTGAGGAAGCTAATGATGATGATCATAAAACTTTAGATCAAGTTACTACCAAAATTTGTAGATCTTCCAGATTAAGATCCGCACCAGAGTGGTACGGTAATCCTATTCTAAAGTCATGTTACTAGACCATGATGAACCTACGAACTATGAGGAAGCAATGATGAGCCCAGATTCCGCGAAATGGCTTGAGGCCATGAAATCTGAGATGGGATCCATGTATGAGAACAAATTATGGACTTTGGTGGAATTGCTCGATGATCGGCAAGCCATAGAAAATAAATGGATCTTCAAGAGGAAGACAGACGCTGATAGTAGTGTTACTATCTACAAAGCTCTACTTATCGCAAATTTTTTTTTGACAAGTTCAAGGTGTTGAATACGATGAGATTTTCTCACTCGTATCGATGCTTAAGTCTGTCCGAATCATGTTAGCAATTGCCGCATTTTATGTTTATGAAATATGGCAAATGGATGTCAAAACTGCATTCCTGAATGTATTTCTAGAAGAAGAGTTGTATATGATGCAACCAGAAGGTTTTGTCGATCCAAAAGGTGCTAACAAAATGTGCAAGCTCCAGCGATCCATCAATGGACTGGTGCAAGCATCTCGGAGTTGGAATATACGCTTTGATGAATTGATCAAAGCATATGGTTTTATGCAAACTTTTGGAAAGGCCTGTATTTAAAGTGAGTGGGAGATCTGTAGCATTTCTAATACTATATGTAGATGACATATTGTTGATTGGAAATGATATAGAAATTCTGGATAGCATAAAAGGATACTTGAATAAGAGTTTTTCAAGGCAAGACCTCGGTGTAGCTGCTTACACATTGAGCATCAAGATCTATATAGATAGATCAAGACGCTTGATAAGATTTTTCAATGAGTACATACCTTGATAAGATTTTGAAGTAGTTCAAAATGGAACAGTCAAAGAAGGAGTTCTTGCCTGTGTTGCAAGGTGTGAAGTTGAGTAAGACTCAAAACCCTACCATGGCAGAAAATAGAAAGAGAATGAAAAGTCATTCCCTATGCCTCAGTCATAGGTTCTATAAAGTATGCTATGCTGCGTACCAGACCTATTGTATACCTTGCTCTGATTTTGGCAAAGGAATATAATTTTGATCTAATAGTAGATCACTGGACAACGGTCAAGAATATCCTTAGTGAGGACTAAGGAGATGTTTCCTGATTATGGAGGTGATAAAAGAGTTCGTCGTAAAAGTTACATCGGTGCAAACTTTTACACTGATCCAGATGACTCTAAGTCTTAATCTGGATACCTATTGAAATTGGGAGCAATTAGCTAGAGTAGCTCCGTGCAGAGCATTGAAGACATAGAATATTTACAAAATACATACGGCTCTATATGTGACAGACCCATTGACTAAACTTCTCTCGTGAGCAAAACATGATCACACCTTAGTACTCTTTGGGTGTTACTCACACAGAGATGTGAACTAGATTATTGACTCTAGTAAACCCTTTGGGTGTTGATCACATGACAATGTGAACTATGGGTGTTAATCATATACAGATATGAATATTAGTGTTAAATCACATGATGATGTGAACTAGATTATTGACTCTAGTGCAAGTGGGAGACTGTAGGAAATATGCCCTAGAGGCAATAATAAAGTTATTATTTATTTCCTTATATCATGATGAATGTTTATTATTCATGGTAGAATTGTATTAACTGGAAACATGATACATGTGTGAATACATAGACAAACTAAGTGTCACTAGTATGCCTCTACTTAACTAGCTCGTTTATCAAAGATGATTATGTTTCCTAGCCATGGACAAAAGAGTTGTCATTTGATTAACGGTATCACATCATTGGGAGAATGATGTGATTGACTTGACCCATTCCGTTAGCTTAGCACTTGATCGTTTAGTATGTTGCTATTGCTTTCTTCGTGACTTATACATGTTCCTATGACTATGAGATTATGCAACTCCCATTTACCGGAGGAACACTTTGTGTGCTACCAAACATCACAACGTAACTGGGTGATTACAAAGGAGCTCTACAGGTGTTTCCGAAGGTACATGTTGAGTTGGCATATTTCGAGAATAGGAATTGTCACTCCGATTATCGGAGAGGTATCTCTGGGCCCTGTCGGTAATGCACATCACTATAAGCCTTGCAAGCAATGTGACTAATGAGTTAGTTGCGGGATGATGAATTACATGACGAGTAAAGAGACTTGGCAGTAACGAGATTGAACTAGGTATAAAGATACTGACGATCAAATCTCGGGCAAGTAACATACCGATGACAAAGGGATCAACGTATGTTGTTATGCGGTTTGACCGATAAAAGATCTTCGTAGAATATGGGGGAGCCAATATGAGCATCCAGGATCCGCTATTGGTTATTGACCGGAAATGTGTCCCGGTCATGTCTACATTGTTCTCGAACCCATAGGGTCCGCACGCTTAAAGTTAGATGACGGTTATATTCTGAGTTTATATGTTTTGATGTACCGAAGGTAGTTTGGAGTCCGGGATAAGATTGGGGACATGACGAGGAGTCTCGAAATGGCCGAGACATAAAGATCGATATATTGGACGACTATATTCGGACATCGGAAAGGTTTCGAGTGATTCGGGTATTTTTCGGACTACCGGAAAGTTAGAGGAATTTGCCGGGGAGTAGATGGGCCTTATTGGGCTTTAGGGGAAAGAGAGAGGGGAGGATGTGCGCCCCCTCCCCCCAATGCCTAGTCCGAATTGGACTAGGGGGAGGGGCGGCGCCCCCTCCTTCCTTCTCTTCTCTTTTCCCTTTCCTTCTCTCCTACTCCTACTACTTGGAAGGGCTCCTAGTTCTACTAGGAAAGGGGGAATCATAATCCCGGTGGGAGTAGGACTCCCCTAGGGCGCGCCATAGAGAGGGTCGGCCCTCCCCCTCCTCCACTCTTTATATACGGGTAGAGGGGCACCCCTTGGAGACACAACAATTGATCTCTTGATCTCTTAGCCGTGTGCGGTGCCCCCCTCCACTATATTCCATCTCGATCATATCATAGCGGTGCTTAGGCGAAGCCCTGCGTTGGTAGCAACATCATCACCTTCACCACGCCGTCGTGCTGACGAAACTCTCCCTCAAAGCTCGGCTAGATCAGAGTTCAAGGGACGTCATCGAGCTGAATGTGTGCTGAACTCGGAGGTGCCGTACGTTCGGTACTTGGATTGGTCGGATCGTGAAGACGTACGACTACATCAACCGCGTTGTGCTAATGCTTCCGCTTTCGGTATACGAGGGTACGTGGACAACACTCTCCGCTCTCGTTGCTATGCATCACCATGATCTTACTACGTTCCCCAACACAAACATCGTGAATATTTCAAGGATCATCATATCTATCCCTGATATGTTATAGTTCATCACGAAGCTCTAGTAGCTTGGTGGTAATGACTTTGGAGAAACATCACTATCTCATCTGGAAGATTAAATCCCACTCGATTCAAGTGATTGTTGTACCCAGACAATCTGACTACAAGCTCAACGATTGAGCTTTTTTCCCTTAGTTTGTAGGCTAAGAAACTCGTCAGAGGTCTCATACCCCTTGACGTGGGCACTAGCCTGAAATCCCAATTTCAGCCCTTGGAACATCCCCTATGTTCCGTGACGTTTCAAAAATCGTCTTTGCCCCTTAATTCTAAACCGTTTAACATTATTGAACTATCATGTAGTCATCAAAACATGTATGTCAGATGTTCGCAACATCCACAGACGACGTTCGAGGTTCAGCACACCGAGCGGTGCATTAAGGACATAAACCTTCTACGCAGCAATGAGGACAATCCTCAGTTTACGGACCCAGTCCGCATAATTGCTACTATCAACTTTCAACTAAATTTTCTCTAGGAACATATCTAAACCAGTAGAACTAAAACGTGAGCTATGACATAATTTGCAAAGACCTTTTGACTATATTCAGGATAATTAAGTTCATCTAATGAACTCCCACTCAGATAGACATCCCTCTAGTCATCTAAGTGATACATGATCCGAGTCAACTAGGCCGTGTCCGATCATCACGTGAGACAGACTAGTCATCATCGGTGAACATCTTCATGTTGATCGTATCTACTATATGACTCATGTTCAACTTTTCGGTCTCTTGTGTTCCGAGGCCATGTCTGTACATGCTAGGCTCGTCAAGTCAACCTAAGTATTTTGCATGTGTAAATCTGGCTTACACCCGTTGTATGTGGACGTTAGAATCTATCACACCCGATCATCACAGGGTGCTTCGAAACAACGAACTTTCACAATGGTGCACAGTTAGGGGGAACACTTTCTTGAAATTTTAGTGAGGGATCATCTTACTTATGCTACCGTCGTTCTAAGCAAATAAGATGTAAACCTTATAAACATCACATGCAAATCATAAAGTGACATGATATGGCCATTATCATCTTGTGCCTTTGATCTCCATCTTTGAAGCGCGGCATGATCACCTTCGTCACTGGCATGACACCATGATCTCCATCATCATGATCTCCATCATCGTGTCTCCATGAAGTTGTTTCACCAACTATTACTTCTACTACTACGGCTAACGGTTAGCAATAAAGTAATGTATTACATGGCATTGTTCAATGACACGCAGGTCATACAATAAATTAAGACAACTCCTATGGCTCCTGCCGATTGTCATACTCATCGACATGCAAGTCGTGATTCCTATTACAAGAACATGATCAATCTCATACATCACATATATCATTCATCACATCCTTTTGGCCATATCACATCACACGGCATATGCTGCAAAAACAAGTTAGACGTCCTCTAATTGTTGTTGCAAGTTTTTACGTGGCTGCTATAGGTTTCTAGCAAGAACTTTTCTTACCTATGCCAAAACCACAACGTGATATGCCAATTGCTATTTACCCTTCATAAGGACCCTTTTCATCGAATCCGATCCGACTAAAGTGGGAGAGATAGACACCCGCTAGCCACCTTATGCAACTAGTGCATGTCAGTCGGTGGAACCTGTCTCACGTAAGTGTACGTGTAAGCTCGGTTCGGGCCGCTTCATCCCACAATACCGTTGAAACAAGATAGGACTAGTAACGGTAAGCATATTGAACAAAACCAATGCCCACAACTATTTGTGTTCTTCTCGTGCATAGAATCTACGCAATAGACCTAGCTCATGATGCCACTTTTGGGGAACGTAGCAATAATTCAAAATTTTCCTACGTATCACCAAGATCAATCTAGGTGATTCTAGCAACGAGAGAGAGAGAGAGGGAGTGAATCTTCATACCCTTGAAGATCGCTAAGCAGAAGCGTTACAAGAACACGGTCGATGGAGTCGTACTCGCGGCGATCCAAATCGGAGAAGATCCGATGTAGCGCCGAACGAACGGCGCCTCCGTGTTCAACACACGTACAGCCCAGGGACGTCCCCCCTTCTTGATCCAGCAAGGGGAGAGGACACTAGTAGAAAAAGGATCAAATGTGAAGCACATTAGTGCCGGTTTGTAAAAAAAACCGGCACTAATGTGATCGATAGTGCCGGTTCGTGGCTGCGATCAATAGTACCGGTTTGTGTTGAGCCTTTAGTACCGGTTCGTGCCACGAACCGGTACTAAAGGGGTAGTGGCAGGCTGGCATCAGGCCGGGTCCCCACGAGCCCCTTTAGTACCGGTTTGTGCCACGAACCGGTACTAAAGGTCTAACCTATAGTACCGGTTCGTGCCATGAACCGGTACTAAAGGGGACAAGCCTTTAGTACCGGTTCGTGCCAGGAACCGGTACTAAAGGGGCCAATTTTCAAACTCTACCC
>NC_057807.1:704929606-704935494 GCF_018294505.1 Triticum aestivum
ATGATAAAAACTTCAAAAAATAAAATCCTTCGAGAAGTAGTTATATTACTATATCTAGTAGTTAGGAAAATTTGAAAACTTAAATTTGGACATGTTTTGCAAAAAGTGTAGGGAAAATGTAAGACGGCTATAACTTTTGCATACGATATCGGAAAAAAATGTATAATATATCAAAAAATTCAGCACGAAAATTCAAGTACTTATTCAAGAATCCTACGGCCTGTTTGGAATTTTTTAGAATCCTCAAATTCGAAAAGGAAAAAAAGATATGGTCAAATTTCAGTTTTTTTAAAAAAATTTGGTTAAATTTGGTCAAACTACTTATTCAAGAAGTATTAATGTTACTACATAATTATTCAAGAATATTAGTGTTACTAAATAATTATTTAATTTTTTTGAATTTTGGTCAAACTATGGTCAAACTATGGTCAAACTTATTCAAGAAATATTAGCGTTACTAAATAATTACTGTTTTTTTAGAATAATAGTTTCAAACTCAAACGGTGAAATGTGTGACTTCATGCTCAAGCTAAACTCCTGAGGGTAAATAGGATTGACATCTTACTATTGTCAGGAAAACAACAAGTGCAGACTCGAAAACGAAGGAGAATAGAACCCGAAAGTTAAGCGTGCTCGGGCTGGAGTAGTGAGAGGGATGGGTGACCGGTCGGGAAGTTAGATGATTTGGAATGAGTGATCCACACTTGAGCAATTAAGAGAGGTGATTAGAGACTAAATCATCAAATAATTCAGAAAAATTAAAAATCGAAAAAAATCAATTTTTTTTCCAAAATTTTCAATTTTTTTTTAAAAAAACCTTTAGTACCGGTTGGTAACACCAACCAGTACTAAAGGTCCCCCATACTAGGGCGCGAGCTCACTCCACGTGGTGGCACTTTAGCGCCGGTTCGTGCCTTTAGTGCCCACACTTTAGTGCCGGTTCCATAACCGGCACTAAAGGCCCTTACAAACCGGTTTTAAAGCTCTGTTTTCTACTAGTGGGAGAAGTTGAGGGAGAACTCCGACAGCATGACGGCATGGTGGTGGTGGAGCTTGTGGTATTCCTGCAGGGCTTTGCCAAGCAATACGAATGAGGAGGAGATGTATGAGGAGGGAGGGGCTGCGCCAGGGGAAGGGGTGCGGCTGCCCTCTCTCTCCCTCACTATATATAGGGGGAAGGGGGAGGAGGAGGTGCCCTAGGGTTTCCCTAGGGGAGGGGCGGCAGCCACAGGGGAAACCCTAGATGGGTTTGGGCGCCCCCACCCCTAGGAAACTTACCCCCCAAGCCGGGAGGGGTGGCTGCCCTAGGGGTGGTGCCCCCACCTCTCCAGGTTACATGAGATGGGGTGGGAGGAGCGCTCAGCCCCTTAGTGGGCTGATGTGCCCCATCCCCTTGGCCCATAAGGCCCCCAACGCTTGCCAGGACATCCGAAACACCTTTCGGACACGCTGGTCATCACCTGGTACCCCGGAACAATTTCGGACTCCAATACCCTTCGTCCAATATACCGATCTTTACCTCCGGACCATTCCGGAGGTCCTCGTCACGTCCGAGATGTCATCTGGGACTCCGAACAACCTTCGGTAACCACATACTATTCCCATTACAACTCTAGCGTCACCGAACCTTAAGTGTGTAGATCCTACGGGTTCGGGAATAATGCAGACATGACCAAGACAGCTCTCTGGCCAATAACCAACAGCAGGATCTGGATACCCATGTTGGCTCCCACATGTTCCACGATGATCTCATCGGATGAACTACGATGTCAGGGATTCAATCAATCCCATATACAATTCCCTTTGTCAATCGGTATGTTACTTGCCCGAGATTCGACCGTCGGTATCCCAATACCTTGTTTAATCTCGTTACCGGCAAGTCACTTTACTCGTTCCGTAATGCATGATCCTGCGACTAACTACTTAGTCACATTGAGCTCATTATGATGATGCATTATCGAGTGGGCCCAGAGATACCTCTCCGTCATACAGAGTGACAAATCCCAGTCTTGATTCGTGCCAACCTAACAGACACTTTCGGAGATACCTGTAGTGTACCTTTATAGCCACCAAGTTATGTTGTGACATTTGGTACACCCAAAGCATTCCTACAATATCTGGGAGTTGCACAATCTCATGGTCTAAGGAAATGATACTTGACATTAGAAAAGCTTTTAGCAAACGAACTACACGATATTGTGCTATGCTTTGGATTGGGTCTTGTCCATCACATCATTCTCCTAATGATGTGATCTCGTTATCAATGACATCCAATGTCCATGGTCAGGAAACCATGACCATCTGTTCATCAACGAGCTAGTCAACTAGAGGCTCACTAGGGACATGTTGTGGTCTATGTATTCACACATGTATTACGGTTTCTAGTTAATACAATTATAGCATGAACAATAGACAATTATCATGAACAACGAAATATAATAATAACCATTTTATTATTGCCTCTAAGGCATATTTCCAACAGTGTAGTGTTTTTCCTCTTGACCTCTTTCTATTCTATTTTCTCATCTTTTCTAAACCCATTAGATGCGTCCGAGACGCGACAATGGATTTGCTTTCCCACCGGAGCTCCCTCAGTTGATCCAGCAGCAGAATGCATTGATGCAGCTTTTAGTCCAGAATCAGAATCAGGGGAACAACAACAACAACCCACCACCACCACCACCTGTTGATCACTTAACCCATTTTCTAAGGCTGAATCCGCCGGTGTATTCCAGTAGCACTGAGCCGATTGTTGCAGATGATTGGCTCCGCAATATTGGAAGGGAGTTGACCACTGTAGGATGCACAGATGCGGAGAGAATGCATTTTGCCGCACACCATCTTAATGGACCCGCAGCATCATGGTGGGAAAATTTCACAACGACTTACCCCATAGACACAGTCACATGGGATCAGTTTCAGCATGCGTTTCGCACTGCCCATGTTTCAGCAGGAGCTATGGCCATGAAGAAGCATGAGTTTCGCAACATGCGCCAAGGAGGACGTACAGTAGGCCAGTATGTGGATGATTTTAGTAAGCTAGCATGTTATGCCCCAGATGACGTTGCTACGGATGCAGCTAAGCAGGAGAAGTTTCTCGAAGGACTGAATGATGAGCTGAGCATGCAGTTGATGGTGGCAAACTTCAACAACTACCAGGAGTTGGTAGATAGAGCGCTTATGATTGAAGGGAAGCACCCACAACCGTTGGAGAGATCCAGAGTTTTCTTGGACTCGCAGCATACTACCGGAGGTTCATTGAGAATTTCTCGAAGATTGCAAAACTCATGACGGAATTGTTGAAGAAGGACACCAAGTTTAATTGGACTCAGAAATGTGAGGCCAGTTTCCAGTAGTTGAAGAAACGTTTGGTTACATCCCCAGTGTTGATTCTGCCAGAGCGCAAGGATTATGAAGTATATTGCAACGCTTCCCGTCGAGGACTTGGAGCCGTGATTATGCAGGAGGGAAGAGTTGTTTCGTATGCCTCACGACAGCTTAAGCCCCATGAGCTGAATTATGCCTCCCATGATTTGGCGTTAGCAGCCGTAGTGCATGCCTTGAAGACATGGAGACACTTTCTCATCGGAAACCATTGTGAGGTGTACACGGATCATAAGAGTTTGAAGTACATCTTCACACAGAAGGAGTTGAATCTCAGTCAAAGGAGATGGTTGGAGCTCATTAAAGATTATGATATGAGATTGCATTATCACCCCGGAAAGGCTAATGTAGTAGCCGATGTGTTGAGCCTTAAGAGCCATGTAAACACTCTCATGACCGGAGAGATACCCAAGGAGTTAGCAGAAGATCTTCGCGAGCTATGTTTGGAGATAGTTCCGAGAGGCTATGTAGCAGCATTGGAGATTCAGTCTACCTTGATGGCAAAGATCAGAGAAGCTCAGAAGATGGACAAGGAGATTGTCGAGATAAAGGAGAAAATGGGCAAAGGAAAAGCTAAGGTATTTTGTGAGAATGAGCACGATACCTTATGGTTTGAGGACCGCATCTATGTGCCTAATAACCCGGAGATCAGGAAGTTGATTCTGCAAGAGGCCCATGATTCACATATTAGATTCACCCAGGAAATGCCAAGATGTATCTGGATTTGAAGGACACCTTCTGGTGGACCGGAATGAAGAGGGATATTGTGGAGTATGTAGCAGTTTGTGATGTATGTTAGAGAGTAAAGGCCGAGCATCAGAAGCCAGCACGACTGCTATAGCCGTTGTTGATACCCGAATGGAAGTGGGATAAACTAGGCATGGATTTTATCACGGGATTGCCCAGGACTCATTCAGGCAATGACTCAATATGGGTTGTAGTAGATCGTTTGACGAAGGTAGCCCATTTCATCCCTGTGAAGACCACTTATACAAGTGCTAAGTTGGAAAAGATATATATGACCAGGATCGTATGTCTGCACAGAGTTCCGAGGACCATTGTATCAGATAGAGGAACCCAGTTTACCTCAAAGTTCTGGAATCAGTTACATGAAACTTTGGGTACCAGGCTTGAGTTCAGTACAGCCTTTCATCCACAGACAGATGGATAGACCGAGAGAGTCAATCAGATTCTGGAGGACATGTTGAGAGCTTGTGCACTAGATTATGGATCTAGTTGGGACGATAATTTGCCATATGCAGAGTTCTCTTACAACAACAGTTATCAATCCAGTTTGAAGATGGCCCCTTTCGAAGCCTTGTACGGAAGGAGGTGCAGGACACCGTTGTTGTGGGATGAAGTTGGAGATCGTCAGTTGTTTGGACCGGATTTGATTAAAGAGTTTGAAGAGAAGGTTAAGTTGATTCACGATAGGCTCAAGGTAGCCCAGTCCAGGCAGAAGAGCTATACAGATTCAAAATGTATGGAGACCGTTTATGAAGTGGGAGATAGAGTTTATCTTCATGTGTCCCCACTTCGAGGAGTAAAGCGTTTTGGAGTTAAGGGAAAGTTAGCACCATGTTTTGTGGGACCATACAAAGTTTTGGAGCGTATGGGAGAAGTTGCTTACAAGCTAGAGTTGCCTGAAGGATTGTTAGGAGTTCATGACCTGTTCCACATTCCTAGTTGAAAAAGTGCCACACAGAGATGGCCGATATACTTCTGAGTGATATACAGTGCCGCTGGAAGCGATTCAGTTGGATAGTGATTTGACCTATGAGGAGAAACCAGTCAAGATTCTCGAGTTTGCCAGCTGAGTCACACGTAGCAGGGTTATCAAATTTTGCAAAGTCTAGTGGAGCCACCATACCGAGGATGAAGCCACCTGGGAGCGAGAGGAAGACCTACTGAAGGACCACCCTCACCTATTTTCTAGCCAACCCGAATCTCGAGGGCGAGATTCATATTAGGGGGGTAGGTTTGTAACATTCCAATTTCCAATTTTGAATGTTATACCTAGATCATCATGGCATATCATATTTTATTGCATTTTGGCTTGATCCTAGAAATTCTATGCAACTCAAGGACCCGCGGAGAGAGTTGGGGATTTTGTTATTTTCATATTTGAGTTTTCTCAAATTTTGAAAAGAGGATCTTTTGATTTTAATTATTTTATCTTCATATATTTCTTTTATAAAAACAAAAGAGAGGGAATAAAATGACTTTCCCAAAAATAAAGTCAAATAAGATTTTATTTCGGAGTTTTATCGCTATTTTATTTGAATTGGAAAAAATGTGCGTTTTTCAAATAAATGTTCATCTTGTCTGGCTTAATTTTAGAGGACAGGGAAAATTTATTTTGGGATTTTTGGAGTCTGTTTAGTATTTCTTTTCTTTGTTTTTCTGCACGTCTGAATTATTTAAAAAAAGGAAACCGACTTCGGGCCATATCTCCTCGGGCCGGCCCTTATAAGCCGCCACCCCCGGCGCCCCAGCCCACCCCA
>NC_057807.1:704935965-704963230 GCF_018294505.1 Triticum aestivum
CCCGCGTCGCCGTCCGTCGCCGCTGCCGCCCCGACTGCCGCCGACCCCGCCACCGCCCGCCGTCGCCCCGCCGCCTCACCGGAGCGCCACCCTCTGCCGCTGTCCGTCGAGGTAGCCGCCGGAGCTCGTCGACGCCGCCGGCGGTTTTCTTTAGAAAACCGCCTGATTTTTTTAAAACCGCAGTTGTTTTTTTATATAGATCGGTTTAGTTTTTTTTAGTTTATTTATTTTGCGGACGTTCGTCCATACTTTCGTTTTAATGAACTGTTTTCGTCGTTTAGCATGTTCGTCCGTTTTTCTTTTTCTCGGGTTTTTAGCGATTATTTTCAGTCGCGATTTCAGATCCGATTTTCGTTTTAGTTTAACTTTTCGCTCGTTTATCGGAATCAGGCAATTCAAGCACCTAGAGTTTCGTCACGAAACCCTCTTTCCGTTTAACCAACTCAAACAAGTTTTTGTTACTGTAAAATTTTGACTTAGTTCTAGATTAGTAAACGAAGCTTGTTTCTTTCACCGTTTGAGTTTTGTTGCTTCGTTTGATTTGATTCTTTTTGCAAACCGGAGTTCTTAAGTTGAGCTTTCTAGTTAGATCTCTTATTTGAGTTTTACCCTTGCAATAGTTGAGTGCTTATTGTATGCTTGTTTGTTTACGATAGAGTACCCAGAGTGCGCAGCGTGCTACTACGAGTCTCTAGGTTTCACGGATCATCAGCAACGCAAGTAACACTTTGATCATACCTCTTTACTATCCAGTTTTATTGCATTAGATCAACCCTCACACATTGCATGACTAGGATCTGATTTAATATGTGGGTTTTGGGAAGTAGATGAGGTAGTACCCATGTCCTGTTTATTACCAAACCTTTGGGAGTTACTTCTACGTTTGCTTATATTGCTATGCTATGCTAGTAGGCGTGGATTGGGTGAGTGTATCCATGACAGATGTGAGTTTGTGAATTAATAGTTAACTTAAGGTGGCAACTTTAGTACACATCTGGGTTGATTGAGGCACCTGGGGAACCAAGTGTTGCCTGTATTTTTGGAAATCCCGGGGTTCCGTGTGACTTTCCTATGGACCGCCACCCAGGCTCAAAGGGATCATGAGACTATTCATGCTAGAAACTTCCGTGTGCAGGCACAAGCTATTATGGGCTCTAGCAAAAGTTGATTAAGTTGCAAGACCTCTTTCAGTGGTGGGCTAGCAGATGTAGGGGAAAGTAGGTGTAACTGTCCATCCGGAGTAAAGAGTAATTGTTTCTGAAAGACTGTATCTCGGTCATCCGTTTCTCAAACACCCTGTAGTGCGAGAAATCCAACGAAGGAGATCGAGTCTTGTGGGGAAAAGTGCGCAAACCTCTGCAGAGTGTTCAAACTAATCATGGTTAGCCGTGTCCCCGGTTATGGACGTTTTAAGTATCTAGTCTTTGGATTATCATGTGGATCTCATCATGTTACTTAATAAATTTGTTGGGTTTAATGATGATGCTTAATTGGGATTGAGTTGGAGGAACCTTCTCAATGTTTAACAACCACCATAATAGTTAAACAAAACTTATTCCTTTGTTGTTGGGAAAAACTGGCTTTATGCAAAACTGTAACCGTAGAGCTTTCCACCAGCCATATGTGCATGTAGTGATAGTCATATTCTGTTCATTACTCTCTATGTGTTACATTGCCAGCATATTCCATGTGCTGCCCCGTTTTTGAGCCGCAACTTTCATGTTGCAGACTTTTCAGATGACGAGTAAGGTGCCATAGGTCGTGGTCTTATACTCAGTGATGCCGTTGGAGTTGATGGACTCACTTTATCTTCCAAGCCTTTCGCTGTTATCGTTATTAGATGGCCTTAAGCCATATTTATTGTAATAAGTTCTCTTGTGGGAATTTTGATGTAATAAGTATGTGATTGCTACTCTGTTATAAATCCTTCAAGTACTGTGCGTGTCAGCATTATCGATCCAGGGATGACATTGATGCACAGAGATTAGACCGTTTGAGGTCTGGTCGCTACAATTTATTCCTTTGTTGTAGGGAAAAATTGGCTTTATGCGAAACTGTAACCATAGAGCTTTCCACCAGCCATATTGCATGTAGTGATAGTAATTGTTCTTTTCATTACTCTGTGTGTTACATTGCCAGCATATTCCATGTGCTGACCAGTTTTCGGGCTGCATCGTTCATGTTGCAGACTTTTCAGACGACGAGTAAGGTGCCTTAGGTCGTGATCTTTCACTCAGCTATCCCGTTGGAGTTGATGGACTCACTTTATCTTCCAAGCCTTCCGCTGTTATCGATATTAGATGGCCTTAAGCCATATTATTGTAATAAGTTCTCTTTTGAGACATTCGATGTAATAAGTGTGTGATTGCTACTCTGTTATAAATCCTTCAAGTACTGTGCGTGTCAGCATTACCGATCCAGAGATGACACTGATGCACATAGATCAGAATGTTTGAGGTCTGGTCGCTACACACAGGTACCAATCCCAAGGTTTGAGACAAATATCGAATACAAGAGTTGAACTATGGTTTGAGATGAGATTGTGGTGGTGAAGATGTTGATGAATATTGGTCCTCCCATGATGAGAGGATTGTTGGTTATGTCAATGGCTTCGATCCCCCCCCCCCCCGAAGGGAAGTGTCCCATGCGGTATCTCTCTGCTAGAGAGCAAAAGTGCTCCTGCCCATGTTCCGCCTGGAGACGGCGACGCTTCATCCTGGAAGGTCTCTTCTTATTTTTATAGGTCAAAACCCCTCATATAGAAGAAGATGGGCACCCGAGGCATGCCAGGGGCCCCAAAAGCTGGGGGTGGGGGGGCTCAGGCTTGCCGCTTCCTAGTGTGTCCCCCTATGGTATTTCTTCCACCAATATTTTTTATATATTCCAAATTAGATCATCGTAAAATTTTAGGTGGCTTGGCGTTGTGCAGAATATCTATCAACGATGTAGCCCTTTCTGGTCCAAAATTCCAGCCGCCGGGAATCTCCCCCTTCATGTGAAACTTGCAAAATAAATGAGAAAAGGCATATTATTGCATCATAAAGTGAAATAACACTCCAAAATATAATTAATAATAGTAAGAAAACATGATGCAAAATGGACGCACCATGCACCATCTACTTTCAAAGTTGTATGAATGCTACCTTTGCTAATTTCGTTGATGAAATCACGAAAGTTTTGATGGACGATTTTTCTATCTATACGACATATTTTGATGATTCCCTTTACAATCTCGATAAAGTTTTGCAGAGATGGGAGGATACCATTTGAAAATAAACAACCTAGCAGGATGAAGGAAGATGAACGAGCGATGACACGAGCAGGCACGGTCTTCCGGAACACCGTCAAACGCTCTATGAAGGAATAACTCGACCGAAGGGATTCATGCGACTGCTCGTACAATCGGATGCGGTCGTATGAAAGGTTGTTTCCATGAAAGAATTTTTCCTGGTTTTTTTGGTTTGTTTCCGATTCTCTTTAACTTCTGTATCTCGTTGAAACCCACACCCCTAACATGTTATATACAAAGCCCTTGCCTCCTTTATCAAAGCTAAAACATCAATCTAGCTCAAGTCTATTTGAGTTTTAAAGTGCAAGAAGCAATGTCTTGTTCGTGTATGAGAGGCAAACCTCCTCTCTGGAGAAGGATGATCTTGAGCAAGAGGCCTATCACTCCCTGGCAAGCAAGATGGAGAGGATTTTTCATTTTTGTGAGTGGTCCTCCTCAGAGGAAGACCCGGAGAAGCCACCTTCCAAGAAGGGAGATGAAGAAGTGTAGGTGGAGAAGAAACCGAAACCCATTCCCATCGTATCCATCAAGGTCATCATCACGAAAAACAGACTTGACTGCGTCAAGGACACTCATCACCGATAATCAAAATACTAGATAGAGAGAGTGTCTCCATGATATATACAACCATTTGAGAGATGAAAGTTGTCGAAGGGAGACTTGACAGACTGAAAGTCAACCCACATGCCAAATAAACTATTTTTAGGACTAATTTGATCTTACGTTAGGTTAGGTCTATTGTTATAGGTGGCCGGTCTTTCTTGTTCTCCTCCTTTGTGATTCCAAATTTAATATGTTTTTTCTTCAGGTTATGTTAGGTGATCGTGTTTAGTAGTGAACCAAAATTATGGGGACTTGGAGACGCCTGGCTAGGGACACCAAGGCCATTAATAGTGCGGCTATAGCGACACGGAGGGCATCGGCGTCCCATGAGGTGGCTCGTGCAGCTGCCGAGAGAGCGGAGGCAGCGGCCGTCAGGGCAGCCAACTGCGAGAAGATCGCTCGTGCAACGGCCGAGAGAAAAGAGGTAGTGGTAGAGAGGGAGGTCGCCTGCGAGGAGAGTGCTTGTGCAGCGGCTGATAGGGCGGCTGCATCAGCTGAGAGGGCTCGTGCATCCATAGATGCATTGATGGCCACCCTTGTCGTGGTCAGGACCGCGACGACCCCTTGATGGAGTCTAAGGAGAGCCAACGTGTCCACGCATTGAATCTTTTGGTACTTGTATGATGGTTGTGAACCTAATTAATATTATGTTTGGAATGACTGGCATTAATGTATGATGGTTGTGAGCTTAATGTCAAAGTCAATCATGCTTTATTCCTAACACATAGCAGTTTCGCTACGATGGAAGAAGAGTATGATTCACAACATAATGGCTTTCGAGTTAATGAACTAAAAAGTCATTATGTTTGGAATGACTGTCTTTTCTTCCATCTTGGGCAAACCGCAGTGTGACAGGAATGCAGAATGTTTGACTTCAAGGATGCCTTGATATGCAATTTGCATTTCCAATTATTGTTCTTGATAGGCAGCCTGAGTGTTTGAGAGCAAAGTCCTTGGGTATTCACTAATTGGAAAAGTAGACAATGTAATTGTGACACTCGTACGATCATTATATATGATAGCACAAGCAGTAAGGAGTGCAAATATTCCATGTGAAGATGGAAGTATTACACTCGAGTTATCTTAGAAGAACAAGAATTGCATGTGTAAATATTTACATGTCCAGGTTGGTAGAAGATAAAAATTCATAACTTGACAGCTTTCGGGTCCATTACTAAATAAATCAAAAGACATCAAGTTATGCATGGCTCTCTTCTTTAATCTGAGCAACCCCCATTGTGGAAGATATGTAGAATGTTTGACTTCAAGGATGGCCTGATATGCAGTTTGCACTTCCATTTCTTGTTCTTCCCATGCAGCTTGAGTCTGATTTTCATATGGGACCTGTTTGAGAGGATAATCCTTCAGCTACCAGAAATGCGCAAGGATTGTGCTCTTAATCATTTTCCATGTGAAGATAGAAGTATCACACTCAAGCTATCGTGGAAGAACAAGAATTGGAACTGCAAATCTTTGCATGTCAGGGATGGAAGAAGATAACAATTCATAACTTCATGACTCTTCTTTCATGATACATTCATAACGCACGATGAGCTCACCCAGCTCGACCATCACCGGAAGTTGAAATAACAGTGAGAGTTGCAAGAGATGTTCCTGAAGGAAAAAAAATCGACTTTTGATGTCGACGGTCAATCTAGGCGAGTTCGTCCTACGATACCTTGGTAACACACGATGAGCTCGCCCAGCTTGACCATCAACAAAAGTCAAATAGCAGCGGGAGTGTGCACTGTATATAGAAACCCGTAAAATATGAGAGTTGTGATCAACTTTTGACGTTGACAGTCGATCTGGTGAGTTCATCCGATGATAACTTGGTAATGCATGATGAATAGAATAGAACTACTCTTTGATGTTTGATTATTTAATTATTTTTTCATCATGTCTTGAAAAGGTGATAGCACTGATCATTCTCGCGGTTATGGCTTCCTACGATGACTCAACTTCTAGTAGGGTCGGCTTCGTGGTCAAGGAGGAGCACGCGAGTGAGGACTCTTTGGATGAGCTCCTCAAGGTGCTCCCCGAGCTCTTCCTAGTAAAGCTTTTTCACAATTTTTCCAAGAAGAATCCACCTACTAAGGAGAACGAGGACCCGCCACATAAGGAGATAAAGGGCCCGCCACGTAAGGAGAGCATTCACCCACCACATAAGGAGAGTGTTTGTACGCCACTCAACATCATTCCAAACGATGCTCGCTCCTTCTATGTGGGGGATATACCCACCTCCTCCGACTCCACAATCACTGGCTTCACCGACTATGCCTCAGAGTAGAGCTCCATCCTCTTAGTAGTGTGTTTGATAGCTTGACGATGATGTAGGGATGGTGTACTTATATATATATATATATATATATATATATAGGACAAATTTTATCTACAAGCGGTGGTAGTTACCACCTAAGTGTTTGCCTGCCACGTGTCTCATTATTTCTCCATACTAGACGGGTTAGTGGATGTGGGAAACCCAATAGCAGGGTAACTAACTTGCGTCTGATTACCATTCGGTAAAAGAATTAGCAAGAAATTGCGTGCGTTAGTTTCAACAACCTTCTTTTTTATTGCGAGGTCTTCCGAACTAACCAACTGTGTTGAATGGATAAGTGGCGTCATGTACCCACGTAAAAAGCAAAAGAGACGTGTCAGTACGGCGTGTTGCCGCAAATACCTTGTGCAAGAAATAACGTAAAGTATATTGTATATAATTTGGAAATAGCCGTATACGGTACTTGTTTTTTTGTGTGGGGGGATGATGCTTGGTATTACTAGAAAATAGTACTGTATATTATTGATTGAGCATATAGTATATATGAACTTTTGTTTCTAGGCATACGGAGTATGTAGAATAATCTGAGATGGAATATGGTATGGAGTTTATACAATGTATAATAAAAAAGTAGTATAGAGTATGTCAGTATGTAGTATGGCTTCCGGAGTATATATACTTTGAATTGTCATATTTAGTAGGGAGTATATATATATATACTTTTAATTGAAACTTAGTATGAAGTAGCGGATAGTATATGTTCAGCGTCGACGAGGATACATATTACATGATGGTATCTTCAAAGCCATAGTGTACATGTCTATACTCTAAGGAGTATGTATGTGTTCCATATGAGGAAGTATGGAGTATGTAGTATATTTCAAAACGAAAAATTAAGTATGGAGTATGTTGCATTCAGAAAAAAAGGTCAAGTATAAAGTATGGAGTATATGGTATTAAGAAACTAAATTTGAAGTGTATCTATAATAGCACAGAAGAGTATGTATCCGCCCGGCCAGAATGAAGTGGAGTACATGTTAATATCTGTCTATTTATATACTGCTAATAATGCATCTGGTATTGATTTCACGGTCCAGTAGGTGCATCATGCATGCATACGTGATGTCAGCCATGCATCACATGAAGGGGCAATGTTGACCACCGAAAACTACTCATCTCATCATACAAAAAACACTGTTCATCTCACTCGAATACAAGTCTTGCCATCGCTGCTCGGTCATATACGATCTTGATCGGCTCAACATGAAAAGGAGGATTTGCATGGAAAGGCTTCAGTGCGTGATGTTCTTCTAGGCTCTTCAATGGATCACGGAGACGGCCGCGTGGCCGGTGCGACTTCGACGCCGCCATGCTAGAGCAGTCAGCCAGTCGCTTGTCGGTCGTACTCCCGTGTTTGCCACTGCTGCAGCCAGGCCGTGCAGGTTGTTTCTACTACCACAATAGAGCAGCCACCCATCGGCCATGCGCGCTCGTGTGTCCTCGCTGTCACCGTACAAAAATCTCCTGGGTTGGTCACTGAAGGGAATTGAGGTCATGTAGGATGTTGCAGCTTGCAGATGTTGTCGGTGGTAGCAGCAGTAGCAGGTGGTACACGACGGCGGCGGCGGCGGCGGCAATAGCCTACCGAGTTGTCTTCCCAACACGGAAGCTTGCATGAAAAAGAAGTCAATTAGCATCAGGATGCATGCACAGATGTAAATGAAAGAATCATGCATGTGTGTAAATCAATTGCTGAGCCATACCTTTCTGCTAGCAGGTGCACTTTTTGATTTGGTAGTTGAGATAGACGAGCTTGTTTTGGTTCTGTATGCCAGATCCAATCCTTTTCTCGTGGGATGGTACCCGGCGTCCTGATCCAAATAAGTAGCGAGGAAAGAAACGCTCAGCGGAAGCAAGAAAATCGGGAGCTAGCTTAACTAACCCACGAAGCGGGCACGAGAAATCCACTCATTCCCTTTCCATGACCCGTTAAGAATTGCACGGATCACAATGCAATCGGATGGCACGGAGGACGGAGGTAACTACCACCGATGGTAGTAACTATTTTCCATATATATATATATATATATATATATATATATATATATATATATATATATATATGTCTGTGTGTGTCTTCATGCATGTGTTTTTCTAACACTTTGTTATGTGTTGAAATTTTGTTATTCTCTCTTCTATAAAGATGAGGTGGTATGTGGTGTACTCAGGTAGACATCCAGGAGTCTATGATTCATCGGAAGCATGCCATGAACAAGTCAATCATTACATAGACAATTGCTACAAAGGGTATGATACTAGAGAGGAGGCAGAGCATGCTTACTCCATGTATTTGCTCCAAGTAGGGAGAAACCAGACCTGGTGGAAGTGGATGAATATCTCTCTGTCCCACTTTTGATCTTCATCTGTTTGAGGCCTGTGTGGTCCATGTAAGACAAATGGATCACATTGAGGTTTTAGCGACTATTTGAGACTTGTAATGATGCTTTAGTTAGTTTGATGAATAACTTTAGACTTGGTATGATGCTTTAGTTAATTTGATGAAGAATATTGAACTTTTTATGATGCTTGTGCATTGCCCATGATGTGGTACTGTCTGGGGACAAAATTTTGTTGTGTATATGTCTTTTGTTCCAGGGCACTTGCCGAGAACACAACTCAGCGAAAAAGCCACGTGTCCTTCTCTGAAAGCATGGTTCATTTCTTTGACAAGTGTAAAATCAAGGATCTCGGCAAACAGGGGCACCTGGGGCTTGACTGGGTCCGTATCGCCTAGTGGGCCACTCGGGAAACACAAATTTGGCAATTACATCGTTTGTCGAGATTTATTTCCGGAAACTAAATAATTGTGCTGACGTGTCTCACTCATCCGCTTTACCTCTCGGCAAGTGCCTACGACACGTACTCAGCAAAGTTTCAGCCACGTGGCAGCCACCGTCTCCGTCCGGCCCGTGAAGTTTTTTTTTTTGAATCCCCGTTTTACCTCTCGGCAAAGACTTTGCAGAGTCCCCGTGTTCTGTTCTCGGCAAACTCAACTTTGCCGGTAGGATTCGGGCTGAGTAGCCTTGGCCGAGAACAATACTCGGCAAAGGCTTCGCCTTTTTTTTGCCCGCGCTGGGGCATGATCCCCATGCCTCCTACCCAGATGAGCGCCTGATCGGCCCGCTCTGCTCGCGCCAACCACACGCACGTACGTGCACGGGTCGTGGCGAGCCTGCAGCGATCTGCACGATCACCCCCGTGATCCACTAATTACCTAGGCCTACTTACACGTGATTAGTGCCCTCACACCCGCACACCCCGCACCACGCGCGCACACACACGCACGCACCACGGATTCGACATGGCCATGGACCAGGACCCGACGCGCCCAGCGCGCGCGCGCACACACTGCACATGCCTGCCGTGGCTTATTTGCTAACAGAAACAACGTGTTTTCCTTCTTCGTTGGCCCTAACATAAGTAAGGCGCACAACTATATTCTGGTAAATATGTCTTATTAATATGAACGGTCAAGGTTGCAGCATTGCAGGAACACCTGAATCAAAGCTAGCCCTAAAGTCTCAAGGGACCACATAACGGAAGACTGTCTATAGCATCTCTATCTATCACCACAGCATCAAATTGTTTTGCACTGCTCTGCAGAACATCTTAAGTCTGGGGTATACAATAGATCAAGCGGCGCAGATTATGACACCGATGGTTCTGGTTCTATCCTCGTCCTCCCCTTGTTTAAAACCTTTGTCGCCAGCACGATGTTAGGCTCCTTGGTGTACATGATACAGTCGTCGAGAGTGTAGATCCTGAGAGCGAGCATGGATACAGTTGAGGTCTTCATGGCTACTGTGAAGGAGGACCAGTACCAACAATCATTCTTAAGGAACTCAGATTTTATCATACTCTCCAAGACACTGGTCGCTACTACCATCTGCAAGAGGCATAGAAAATAGATACGATTAATCAATCAGTGCAATGTATAATAAACATCAGCGCTCTCAAGCATTTATTTTGAATGGAGATGATGATATTAGACAGCTCTTAATGGACGCTAGCTAGATAATCAGCACAGAAATACTGTAATAAACACTACTGTGCTACAGATAGATATATATTTTCTGCGGTACGTCCGAAGGTGAACAAATATAACAGATCAAGTGAGTCACCTCGGATATTGATTCTGCACGCTTCACAAAAGCACGCCGTGAATGCCTTCTTATTTGTTGAGACTTTGAGGCTCTCAAAGCTTCCTCAGGCAACGCTGCATCTATATCAAGCAAATTGATCTTTTGCTGCTTCAGGATATGAGAGTTTCTTCCTGTAACAGGCCTCAGTGATGACTCCGGAACCAAGCCACCGTTAACAGCTAGCAATCTTGTTGGCTTGACTGCTGTTGAAGATGACGCTTCCTCACAGGAAGTAGTATCAGTATCAGGGGTTGGCTCCTTTGATTTTGACACAATTTCATCACCCATACTACCTGCATCACAATTTTGAACAAAATTTGACCCCTCTTGCCCATCCAGTCCTTGGTCACCGCTACCGGAGGCCGCCGCACCCGCACACGGCTGGGCAGCGGTGGTGGTGGAGGCTGGCGCATAAGTGGACCAAAGACGTGGACGCAGGATTCGGGGAACCCACGTTCGCAGGCGTCGCAAATAATGGTGGCCCGCGCCAGCTCGGCGAGGCCACACGACGGGCGTGGGTTCTTCCGCTACCCCACTACTCCAGGGTGCTGCGCTGATGGGGGCACCTCCACCGACGAACCAGGTTAGAGAGCGACGAGGGCCACCATTATTTGCGACGGGTGCAATTATGGGCATAGCGATGGAGGGAGGGAGGGCGGAGGAGGTTAGAGATCGAGAAAGCTAAATCGAAAGCTCATGAGCAAAGCGGGGCTGGGATAAGGGGAGGGATTCCTCCGGGGAGAAGCAAAGGAGAAGAAATAGACGGGGCGAACGGAACACATGGACGAGAGGCCAGGGACGCTTAGGTGGAGATGGGCTGTCAGTGAGTGATGCAGTGAAGCGAGCTCTTTCGCCCGTGGAGCGGGGCGCGGTGCTCTACCGTCGGTTGGTGTTGGCTGCATATACTGTCGGTTATACACAGAGACAAAATACGTTCAGTATAGTAGTGGTAATGTATGCAAAAGCAGCTTTCAATGTGTGCTTTGCTGTGATATGAGATATACACCGAAATCACGCATTAATGTCTACATTAATTGGCATCCATCTTATAGTATATAGAAAATTTGTATTAATTCTATGCTTTGTTGAAAACAAGAAATATATTGAAATTGTTCATAAATGTCTCCTTATTATACTAAATATATAGAAATATTTTATTAACGTATACTCATGTTGAAATATCTTGTATTAATTGTGTGCTTTGCTGGAATACGAGAAATATATTAAAAACGGTCATTAATGTCTTCCTGTAAGAAATATATATAAATAATTTATTAAAATCTATCTTATTAAAAAATGTATTTTATTAATTGTGTGATTTGCTGAACACAAGAAGTATACTCAAAATCATTCATTAATGTCTTCTTATAAGAAATATATGGACATGATTTATTAATATCTATATTATATATAAAACTATTGTGTAAATAATGGTTTATTAATATTGATAATCTTATAAGATATGTAAAAAAATATTTATAAATATCTATTAATGAAAGTGTGTTATATCGATTAAGGGAGGGGGGATATCCGATTTTTACAAATTCGTCACTGATGAAATTCCAAAGCAACGACACACTAGCAGCGGAATAAGTACTCAGGTATAAGCATAACAGAGCAACAACATAGTCATCATGATGAAATGAAAACAAGCACATAGTACAGATAGCGTGAAAATAGGATAAGCATGCTGAAGACAATGTGACTGAAGAAATTGAATTGAGGAATTAGAGAAAGTCTTCATTCAAAGTCTTTAAACAGTAATGATCAGGTTCATCAACACATGAATGAGAAAATGAAAGGGTTGAAGAAATAGAACATGTTGGCTGGGTGAAGACAATGATTTGGTAAACCAGTTCCAACTGCTGTGACAGTTGTACGTCTGGTTGGAGCGGCTGGGTATTTAAACTCGAGGACACACAGTCCTCACCGTATTCTCCTTGAGCTAGAGTCACATAGACCTCGCCCAATACTCGTGGTAAGTCTTCACAGGTGACTTCCAAACCTTCACAGACTTGGTCACTCGGCGATCCATAATTCCTCTTGGATGCTCAAACCATGACGCCTAACCGTATGGAGGATACACAATCCTCAAAGGTAACAAGCGTCGGGTCCACACAGGAATAATCTCTTCAATGACGCTCAATCACTTTGGGTTTGTAGGTGTTTGGGTTTGGGTTTTGGGTTTTCTCACTTGATGATTTTCGCTCAAAGTCCTCGGAGGATGGGATGCTCTCAATGACAAGTGTCAGTTTCTCTCGGAGCAGCCAATCAACTAGTGGTTGTAGGGGGCGGCTATTTATAGCCTAGGTAGCAGCCCGACATGATAAGACATAAATGCCCTTCAATGATATGACCGTTAGGTGGGTAGATATTTTGGGACAGCTGGCGTGTAGCACAGCAACGGTCGGATATTTGAGGTTCAAATTCCTCAGGGCTATCATGTTCCTCACTGTGTAGGCAATCTGCACTGGCGAATTCCTAACTTCTCAGTCAGAACAAATTCCTCAGCGACCAGAAGATCTTCGTCTTTGTCATTGAACTCATTCCGTGAACTCTGGCGTCTCCGTCAGGTCAACCTATTGACTCGGCCCTTACAGGTGGGACCAGGTGGCAGAGATGGCCAATTTTATTCAGATCATTGCATGCGTGGCTTGTGGGACCCTGCAGAGAGCCGTTGAGTAGAGAGTCATTGCGGGTGTGCTATATAAGTGTGCGACAGCGGCGGTGACCACGGCGACAGAGAGCACAGCGGTGACCACGGCGAGAGAGGTAGCATGGCGGTGGGAAGCTAGCTGTTGAGGGCGCGGCGGTGGGAAGCTAGCTGTGGAGGGCGCGACGACGTTGAAATCCCGTTCAGCTCCGAGCTCCATGTCTTCCTCAAGCTCCCGCGCCACCTCGCGGATGCATAGCCGGGCGCGTGTGGATATGCCTGTCTTCATCTGTCCGCGGTGCCAGGCGAGCATTGATCGGAGGGTTTCTCACACACTGAGGAACCAGAATCGTCTGTTCTACGTGTGCAGCGAGAATGGGGTAAGAATCGGGGCAATTGCACCATTTTCGTGGTCGGGATCTTTGAGCAATGGGTTGATCTGTTTCATGTTCATGCAGGTGACATGCTTCTTTCTTTGGGTCGATGCTCTGGCCAAGACTCTGATAAATGAACTGCAAGAAGAGCATGAAGAATGGTTGCGCATGCTGCCACGAACCGCAGTGGTCGCAGCACGAGCTCCGGAAGAAGAGATGGAGGGCGAAGCACGCACTGACAGAGAGCTAGCTGTTAAGCTTAGGATGTTTAAGAATAAGGTTAGGAAGCTTGAAGATCAAGCACTACCAATACCCATTTGCAAATACTTTTGGGCATTTGTAGGTATGGTAATCGCACTGGTTGTAATGTTGAAAATGTATGGAAAGGCATGAATTATGGAGGCACTTGTAATCTTGAAATTGTATGAGAAATTCACCTAGTTTAAATGTTGGTCATAGTTGTTTAAATGTTGAAAAAAAAGAGGAGAAGTGACCAACATTTAAATATGTTGAAAAAAAGGAGAAGAAATGAGGAATTCAGAAACTTTTGATCAATGAAATGCAGCTCTCTGCTCTTCCTTTCTGTCAAAAAAAGGTTGCTCTTGGGCCAAATTCAGAGCGTAGAGCCAAGTGCACGCTAGACTAATGGGCCAACTGCATCCAATTAGGCCCATTCGGGGGTTCTCTTGCGTGTTTTTCTATTTTCTGTTCTGATTTAATTTAGGCAGTAAATCATAATGTTGAAACTTTTTATGGAAGCTAATTGAATTATTCCAGAGCCAAACAATTAAGGTTAGAAATATTTTGGAGTTGTTAAATATTTCATAGCAATTTAATTAATCCAATTAAAATACACCATGATTTAAATCAAAGACCAAAATGTCATGGAAAATGTGCCTCAGCTCTGGTAGAGGTTTACACCTGGTGCCAAAATAAATGAACATTTTTTAAGGGCATTACATTGATAAAAAACTAATTTGTCTAAAAAATGAAGGGTGGAAAATGCACAAAAAATTGGTGCGGCTGGGGACTCGAACCCAGGACCGCGTGGGTTTGTGGTGTTTAGGGCTGCGCTGGTAACCGCTAGGACAGATGACAAGACTTTGACATGGGTAGGGAAGGAAGGTATACATAGTGAGACTATGAAAGTTGTCAAACAAATTAGTGAGACCGTGAATGTTTGCACACGCGTGAGAGTGGTTTTCCTTTGTTTTGCACTAAAATTTTGGAGGGTTGGAAGATTGAAAACGTATGTTTGCACCGCCACGTGGGTTTGGTTAGAGTGGCACTTGGTTTAGGGTTAGAGTGGCACTTGGTTTAGGATCTAAAGGGAATAAATTTGCATGTTAGTTCATGACTTATTTTTTTTGAATG
This sequence comes from Triticum aestivum, assembly GCF_018294505.1. NCBI lineage: Eukaryota > Viridiplantae > Streptophyta > Magnoliopsida > Poales > Poaceae > Triticum > Triticum aestivum. The sequence goes on from NC_057807.1 coordinate 704,950,742, forward strand.
AAACGGAGGGCTTCTCACCCCCTCCGATTTTCATTAATGAAAACCACAAGTTCTCGAACTTCATGACTTGGTTTAGGGAAGAAATGATATGTTTGGGCACGAACATTTTTTAACACACATAATAAACCCTAATAACTTAGATAAGATCCAACACACCGTACCATTACAATAATAAGTTCACAGACACATGACGAAACATGACACGACACAACACGACATAGAAAAGCAACAAATAAAAAACGAAACATGACGAGCTTGACTCCGGGCTTGAACATCTTCATCTTGACCTCCTTCTTCCACTTTGGCCGCGCGCGCCCCTTCAACACCGTCTTCATCTTCACACCTCCTCCTCCTCGTCGTAGGGAAGGGAGTGCATCCCGGCTGGAGTGGGGAAGATGCTCTCGTAGTTGGTGTAGATGTTGTAGGCGGTGAAGAAGATGGCCTCGCAGCCACACCAAAAGACTTGGCCGAGGAGCTCGCGCGCGTGAAATGGGTTGGTGAAGGTGACCGCGAGCAGTAGGAGGATGCCGCCGCGGTCACGAACCTCGTTGAGGGTGAACATCCTCGGCGAGCCCCGTGGGAGGTGGGCATAGCCGTCTCTGAGGAAGGCATGGGTGAGTTCGACGGAACCCCTCCACCTTGAAATAGCCCACACATGGAGCTCCCTCTCCATGAGCACGCCCGGTGGGTAGCGCAGCTCCGGTACGACAGGCGGACGGCTGAAGGTCGGCCCGTTGAACTGTGTGGTCTCGCTTGGGGAGGGCTCGGTCGATTGGGTGTTTGAAGTTGGAGAGAATGGATCGGATCTGGATTATGGGTGGGAGAGGAAGAGAGGCACCCCATTTATAGGCCTGTGGGTGGAAGAGGAAGAGAGAAAGGATGAGAACGGTGCGTGTGTGAATCCGAACGCGTGTGTGTATCCGTTACGTTTTGCACTCTTAACTTTTTGCACAAAAACGATGCATGGGGCGCGTGCGTGCATCTGAATCACTACATAGCTCTTTGACCGGACGGTGCATCTGACTCGCTGCCCTGAACCACCTAGCTGGCCTCGCTAGCCTAGCACGCCTAGCGCGCCTTGATCTCCTTGCTCGCATGCATGCACGTCGCAGCCTCCCACGCATGCAAACCCACGTCGCCGCCTCCCATGCATGCAAGTCCTTGAAAGGCTGACACGGCCTATTTACTGCGGTCTTAGGCCCATACAACGAGACGGCCCAACGGTCCATCCAACGCGCCTAGTATTAGTTTTAAGAAATGAATCTCCCAGCCAATCAGATTGCCTCTCACGGATCGCCCCCTCCTCCCCGCAGATTCCTTCTAGAAGGGTTAGATCGACGGCCCTTGATCGCCGGTAGGGTTAGATGAACGGTCCTTGTTCAGCGCTAGGGTTAGCGGGGTTTGGGAGGGGTTTGGAGCAGTCAAAGCTATGTTTGACCAGATTTCAAATGAGCATATTAAATTAAATAAAAATCACAAAAATAAAAACCTGCGCACATAGTCTTCTTATGTCATATACTAACGATTTAAGTTGATAAACAAGGTTTACATACATTTAAACGATAAGTTCATGTGTATTGTGTGATATCTCGAGTATCTCAAACTCTCTTGTATGAAGTGAAGAGAAGAGTTTTGGGGAAATGAACATGAAAATTTCAAAAAACTCACCACATCTTCATTTTAGAGTGACTAAGAAGGATTCAGGCTTAGTTTTTATTTTTATGTTTTACACTTGTTTAAATCTTGGTCAAAGTTAAGTTTGACCAGAATTCAAATGAGCAAAACAAATTAAAAAAATCAAAAAATGGAAAAAACAGCGCACATAGTCCATTTATATAGAATATATGTTTAGGAAATTTATTTGGCTGATTTAGACAAGGTCGAAAAAACCTTGCTTAGAAATGAGGTCGTTTACCCTACCTTTGGACCCATCATTTTAGCACATTTTTCATCAAAAATTCAAAAACCTCACCATAGCTTCATTTTGGATTGACTAAGAAGGATCCAGGCTTAGTTTTTCATTTTGATGTTTTAGACTTGTTTAAATCTTGGTCAAAGTTAGGTTTGACCAGAATTCAAATGAGCAAAACAAAATTCAAAAAAGTCAAAAAAAAGGAAAAACCATGTGCTCACTCAAACATCATCCAACAAGTTTAAACATCATGTCAAACATAGTTCTAACATAGGTCCAACATCATCCACTAGAAATACAATATTATTCATAATGTTTCATAATTATTCATATATAGCGTTGGGGCTTCTGTCTGTTCCTTGAGCTTCTTGCCATCACTTTGCTCCTCATGCACCTTGTGCTCATTGCTTCTTCTCTTCTCCTCTTGGTTGTCGGTACCTTGCGCGTCTTCTTCAAACCTACCATAGAGTTGTGCAAAACATAAAGGGTAATGAGATCATGTCAAGTGATAAATGAATAGTAGTATTTGACCCTTGCAAGATTTACATACCTAGCAGAACTCACAACAACAGAAGGTTGGTCACCATTTGGAGGCTCACTTGGATCATCATTTGGAGCCTCACTTGGATCACCATGATCACCATTTGGAGCCTCACTTGGATCATCGTGATCACTATTTGGAGCCTCACTTGGATCACCATTTGGAGCCTCACTTAAATCATTATTTGGAGGATATTTTGGATCATCGTCAAAATCATGCGACTGTTGACCATCATCATTTCGAATCTCGTAAAAATCCTCATCTGATGCAACCGGCTGTTGACCATCATTTTCATCATCTGTTGAGGCAACCAACTGCTGACAAACATTTTCATCGAAGCCTTCATGGAAACTCTCTCCAAACGTTGGATCTACTGTGTTATCACAATACTTACCGAAATGACTAGACCCACCACACCTTGTGCACTTATGCTTCCTCGCTCCAAGTCCAGCTCCTTTGCTGCGAGGTCTGGTTCGACTCTTCCTTGGTCTACCTGCTGCTGTCTTCAGAACTGGAGCACAAAGCTTGAATCCAGGGTCCACCATGTCCCATTGTTGTTTTCCCTCCATAGCAGGCAAGGCATAAGCATATGTGGCTTTGAACCTTGCAACAGAGTAGTAATCAGGAAAATACTGATGTATGTTCCCTGCTGGACCTGGGAGAGAAGTGATGAAAAACAAGGCATGAATGCATGGCAACCCAGTTATCTGCCATTGCCTACAACTGCAAGTTCTAGATTCTAAATCCACTGGATATCTCCATTCCCTCTTCTCTTTATCCAAATATGATATCTCTGCTGTGGTACCTGAGCAAAGAGTCTTGTTCATTTCCAAGCCTATTTTTTTCTGCTTCAGTTCATTCATCACGGCAGGGATGATAATGTGGCCCATGAATTTTGCCTCGGCTATTCCTGCACGATAATGAAATTTCTGCATGTATTCTATCCTTATCCTGTAAAGCAAATCCATCACATAATGACCCTTTGGTTTCCGGATCGTTGAGTTGAAAGACTCTGCTAGATTATTGTGCACATAGTCAACTTTGCTCAGTTCACTGAATTGGCTTCTGGCCCATAACTTGGAGTGGTGTGTTTCCAAGTATTCTTTCACTTTGGGATTCATGTATAACTGCCTCAAGTGGTAGTTGTGCTTCTTCACACTGCAAGTCAAAGATGCTGGCCATAAATTGTTAGTATACACCTTTCCTTTGAATTTCTTCATGAAATTTGCAGCAAGGTGACACATGCATTCCCTATGCTCTACTCTAGGTAACACATTGTCCACGGCCACTTCTAAACCTTTGCAGGCATCTGTATGAATGACCATCCCATTGGGATGTGCAATAGCCCGACGCAGATTATGCAAAAACCAAGTCCAACTCTCCTCAGACTCTGTCTCCAGCACACCGTAGGCAGCTGGAAATACAAAACTGTGTGCATCAACTGCACAAGCTGCTACTAACTATCCTTTAAACCTCCTATGAGAAAAGTGGCATCAATAGCCAAATAAGCCCTGCGGCCTACCAAAAAACCCCGGCGACAAGCCTCAAAGCAGACAAAAACCCTCCTAAAGCATTCCTTGGTCTTTGTCACTCCCCTGAATGTGTATTCCACGGTGTGGTGATCAATATCTACAATACTACCTGGGCTTGTCCTCTCCACTTCACCTTTGAATGAATACAACAATTGAAAACTTTCCTGCCAGTTACCATAAATAGAATCCATAGCATGTTGTTTACCATTGAACAACCCCATGTATGGTAAATCTATCTTGAACTTATCTTTGATGTTCTTCTGCAATTCCTTTGGACCACCTTGCTGGTTTTCTTTCACCCGCTTCTTTACTTCTTCTGCCACCCATCTTGACTTGGCTCTACTGATTGTATCCTTCCTAAGGGTTGATTCCTGGCATGTATGCTTAAAAGGGTTCACTTTGACCTGAACATTAGTGCTATTTCGCATTTTAGATGCGAGCAGCCTCCATGGACAACCCTCAGTTGGACAGTGCACTCTGTAATGTACTTGATCGCTCTTGTCAACTTTGAAAGTACGTTGTACACTTCTACCTTGATGCAGTATGTCACAAGTGCATTTCTACACTCATTCATGGATGCAAAAACTGTACCTTCTTCCATATGACGGTTCAAAGGGTCCCATTCAATAGCTGCAAGGTCTTCGTCCTCACCCACCGCGCCATCATCCACACAGACTACATTGTGAACCTCATCTTGGTTTTCAGCCCGAGGTGTCCGTCGTAAATTCCGAATAGCATCAGAATATAGCTTCTCTTCATCAACCCCAGAATTGTAGTCATCTGGCTCCACTTCAAGGGGGACTCTACTGCTGTTGCCCACACTTGTCGAGCCACCACGTCGCCGTGCACCAACTGAACTGTTCTGGCTAGAGATGCCATTACGACGACTTGGTTCTCCCCGAGATGTTGCACCCGTCATCCTAGGTCCAAATGCCTTCTCAAGCACATCAACTTGCAGCCTCACATTGTCACAGCCCCAGATCAGCCCTTGTTTGTTTTTGCTTTAGCATCCATGCAACATGTTTAAATTTTATGAAATTTGAAATGGGGATTGCTCAAACCCTAGCATTAAAGGAATTCACTAGGTTCATCCTAAAATACTTTCAAGTAAGTCCAAAGGGCTTTCAAAAATGTTCATGATTTTTGACAAAGGTGAAAAGCCTCTACCAAAAATGATGCCAATATTTTTGGGCCATTATGGATTTTTGAATAATCCATATTGTATTTGAATTGGGGCATTTAAATACTATTAATATTTTTAAATGCTCCAACAATTCTGAAAATAGTTAAGAGCCCCTGTAGTTGGTTTCCGACGCGCACCACCGCGTCTGGCCTCGCCGGCGTCAAGCCGCCGGTGGGTCTGACCACGTTGACCACGGCGGGACCCCCCCCCTCTCTCTGGGTCGATGACAGGTGGGGCCAGCCCCCCCCTGTTAATTAGTTTAACTATTTTATCTTAACTACCCCCCTCTGCTGACACTGACAGGTGGGCCCCCGCCATCAGGTGATTAGCTTAAGCTAATCACCACCTAATCTAACCCAGAGCCACTGACATGTGGGCCCTAGTGCCCTGATCTTTAATTAAATTAAACTAACCCCCCCTGTCTAACCTGTGTCACTGACGTGTGGCCCCCACACGTCAGGTTTGACCCGGGGCAGCCCTGTTGACTTGCTGATGCAAGCATGATGCAGTGCTGATGTCATAACTCATTTTCTGGATTTAATTTAATTCTGAAATTCCAGAAAATGCCTAAAACTTCTAAAATTCATAGAAATTCAACCGTAACTCCAAATTAAATAAATCATATATGAAAAATTATCAGAAAAATTCAAGGAATCCATCTGTACCATTTTCATGCATGTTAGAACAACTTATAGGTGCTGTTTAGCACAAATCAACTAAATGGCATTTGAATAATCACATATGGAGTTTGAATTTGAATCTTATATTCAAACCAACTTCATTTAATCTGTTGCTAGTTGCATTAGCTCAAAACACATTCATATTGCCATGTCATGAGCATGCATCATATTGTGCATTGCATTGATTGTGTTCCTTTCTGTGTTGCCGGTATTTGTCCCCTCTCGATAGACGTGATACCGATGATGTGATCGTTGACACTGATGAAGACTCAATGTTATCTTCAGAAGTGCCAGGCAAGCAAAACCCCCTTGTTCATTCCGATACAATCCTACCCTCTCGCTCCTGCTCTCTTTTACTGCATTAGGACAACAACGATTCATCTGTTACTTGCTGCGGTAGCTGAACCCCTTTATCCTTTGCATGACCTGTCATTCCACAGTAAATAGATGAAACCCACTAGTATGAGTAGGAATTGTTTGAGCCCTGTTGTGCCTACTCATTCATGCTTGTTTGTCATGCCTGCTACTGCTTAGAGTTGAGTCAGGTCTGATTCATCGGGGATGAATCAGAGGCGTGTGAACATGTCCTACTGTGTGTGAGCTAAGTGTGTGAACACGATTTGGTAAAGGTAGCGGTCAGAGGCCATGTAGGAGTACATGGTGGGTTGTCTCATTGCAGCCGTCCTCAGGAACTGAGTTCTGTGTTTGTGATCCATGATTCAGCTACTACCATACATTGGGCCCTGAAATATGACCCCGCTCGACTTCTTATTCACCCTTGTCCTCTGTCCAGGAGTTGCAAGTAGTTTCTGGTGTTTGTAGTATGCTGGAGGCCGTGGACAGCGCTGACCGTAGGGGTGGGCTGTGATGCGGTAGGCACGTGGCCGGGTATACCGGGCGCCCGTTTGGTGTCACGGAACCCTGTTCACATCGTTTGGGGCTGTGAGCGAAACTCCGGCCGGATCTCCTCATGGATGGAACCCGAATAGGCGATAAACCTGGACTAGAGACTTGAGTGTTTAGGTAGGTCGTGGTCTACACCCACGTCGGCTTTCGCTTGAAGTCTGCCGAGCACATGTCGTGTGCAGACGCTAAGTGGTGGAAACATGTATGAAGAAGTACACCCCTGCAGGGTTAACATCATCTATTCGAATAGCCGTGTCCGCGGAAAAGGACTTCTGGGTTGCTTATATCAGTTCATAGACAAGTGAAAGTGGATACTTTAAAATGCGCAAGATAAGCGTGAGTGCTATGGATGGCGTCCTCGTAGGGAGACGGGAGCGGATCCATAGTGGTGTATTGATATGGTGAATATGTGGACTCGTGTGCGCCACCTCAAAAGAGTTGCTTGCGGTCGTAGTTTAGGATAGCCACCGAGTCAAAGCTAGCTTGCTGCAGTTAAACCCCACCATCCCCTTTGTTGATAATGATGCATATGTAGTTAGTTCTGATGTAAGTCTTGCTGGGTACATTTGTACTCACGTTTGCCTATTTTATGTTTTTGCAGAGAGACTTCAGTCTCACTAGTAGTTCCACGTGGACTTCGACGTTTAGCTTGTTACCTCAGCTACGATCTTGTGCCCTCGGCAGGATCTGATAGATAGTCAGGCTTCTCGGCCTTTTTCATTTATAGATGTCTGTACCCAGACATGATAGCTTCCGCTTGTGCTTTGACTTGTATGCTCTGATTGTTGGGTCGTGTGACCCATGTTTGTAATATCTCGCTCCTCGGAGCCTATTGATTAAAATACTTGAGTTGTAGAGTCATGTTGTGATGCCATGTTGTATTTGCACATATCGAGCATATTGTGTGTATGTTATTGAAATGCTTGGTATGTGTGGGATCTGACAACCTAGTTGTTTATTCTTGGTAGCCTCTCTTACCGGGAAATGTCTCCTAGTGTTTCCACCGAGCCATGGTAGCTTGCTACTGCTCCGGGACACTTGGCTGGCCGGCATGTGTCCTTCTTCATTCCTGTGTCTGTCCCTTCGGGGAAATGTCACGCGATGAATACCGGAGTCCTGTTAGCCCGCTACAGCCCGGTTCACCGGAGTCCTGCTAGCCCAGTGCTACAGCCTGGATTCACTCGCTGATGACCGACACGTTCGATGCTGGGTCATGGATGCCTGTCCCTGCAAGTCTGTGCCACTTTGGGTTTACGACTAGCCATGTCAGCCCGGGCTCCTTATCATATGGATGCTAGCGACACTGTCATATACGTGTGCCAAAAGGCGCAAACGGTCCCGGGCAAAGGTAATGCGACACCCGTGGGGATACCGTGCGTGAGGCCGCAAAGTGATATGAGGTGTTACATGCTAGATCGATGTGGCATTGAGTCGGGGTCCTGACAGCGTTGGTATCAGAGCTTGACTGCCTGTAGGATTACCAAGCCAAACTGGTCGAAGTTGAGTCTAGAAATTCTTTAGTTATATAAGGGAATTGATTGTGGGATGGAACGTAAGGCTCTTTTTACTCCTTATACCTCATGCCCTTCTGATCTGAGTCATCATCTTCTTTTCTACGGGGATTAAGAACTAGGCTTTCTCTTCTTTCTATCAGGATCACGTGTTACTAATCAGTAGACTTATAAGATTGTTGGATTAAGTCTCAGTTCAGTTCCTACTACTTCCGTATGTTAATTGTTGATCTCGGAACCTTGATATTGTTCTTCTGAGTGGTTATGCCACCATTTTTGTGATTGTCTCAAATCTTTTTGAGCAATTATAGCCGTTATGCTGTCCGAGTCATCCCAGGTTTCTAAATAGTCCGATGCATTTGCAAATCCCTTCCTTCTGTTTCCGATGTTCCCATGGGCCAGATTAACCACACTAATCGGTGTGTTGAGGTAATTATTGCCTCGACATATATGTTGGAATTATTATTATGACCCTAAGTGCTTAGGGGATCATCTAGTGGTCTAGCCATGATTTGTGTCCTAGTGTGAAGATTCTGGCCTTTATTCTCGGAAGCATCCCGTGATGCTACTTAGTAGTAGGTATTCTACTCCTGGGTTTTGAACCCGAGATTCACTCTACCTACTTCATGTGGATAGTAATTGCTAGTGCCTTTAGGATATTAGTAACCTTTGCGATAGTCCTTGAAGTCCGTGGTATCTTCTTCTTCCAAATACCATGAACTACTTATGGCAGATGTTTATTGGATCAAAAAAAAATCACAATTAGAGTACTCTTGAGGAGTTCTCCATTCATAAATCGTGACTCTGCCAGTTCTACCTTTCTGCATGGGTTATCCGGAAGAAATATGTTGAACTTGGTTCGACATACTAATCTATGCATCCACAACTCAGAAAGTTATATGTTCCTTTGAGTTGTTCTCTTTAGTTGCATTCTGACCCTCGTCTATCAATTGATAGTCAAGAGTATGCGTGCGTTCGTTCATCGATGCCTATGACTCTTGTGGTCTGTCAAGCCATTCTATTCCGGAATGACTAGGAGAAACAAACTCCAGTACCTCTTCCATATCTAGGATTGGGTCAAAGTAGTTGTATTCCGCAGATCAAATGCCAATCCAGCTTTTGGTTCTGCTCTACCTTGGAGTATTACATATTTTATATCGAGATTGTTATAGGAATTGCACACCATCCCATGAACTCTTGGTACAGTGACACTTCTTGCCATCACTGTTCATTCCTCGGCCCTCGTGTTGATGCAACCGGAATACCGACAAATGAATTGTGATGTGTGAAATCAATACTGCTAGCAACTCTGTTGCTTGGTAGTTAAAGGAAAATAATTTCATTCTTAGTATGTTGGTTTTCGAATCATCCTTCTAAGACTGATCGTGCTACCTAGTCCTTATTTCGGTGCACCCTTCGATTGATGAGTTAGGATCTTGTCAAGTCCTCACTCATTTGATCATATCGTCTTGCCCTCAAAAGCAAGATTGTTCTCGAGCTTAGTAACATACCGGTGGTTCGTGACTTTCCAAATATCTTCTTGGAGGTGTTACCGGGTTGTCACCTGACCGCTATGTTGAGTTCATGATCAAGTTGGTTTCTTGTGAACCACCTTCTCTCCAAGAATCGGTGTTAGATATCCCTGAGCTAGTTGGTTAAGCTAAACGACAACTTGGAGGGTTGGAAGATAAAAGCTTGCCTGACTTAGTTCGTTCCAAAGGGATATTCTTGTGTAGTGTGTGTTGAAGAAAGATGATATCTTCATCGATTGGTCCTTGTGATCAGTTGCTGGACCTATTGTCTTATCAATCCTTTGATTTGAGTGTGGGCTATCGTCAAATCAAGTCGGAACCAACGATGTTCGTAATGTTGTCTTACTCGTGGTTGATCCCTCGAGCATACACCATTATATCCTTTGGGTCTGACCAATGCTATCACCGTGTTCACTTAACTATGGAATTCCTTTTAAAAGGAAACCTAGATGAATTGTTGTTGAGCCCATTGACAACATCCTTGTCTTCTCCATAATTTTGCTGAACATTAAGCTAGTGTTGGAAACTTTTGAAAGCATTTGTTCATGCTAGCTCATGAAGCATATGTTTGGATGAAGGTAGTGACTTCCTTTAATTCATGTGCATCTGATGCAAGTTGCCGCCGTGGATTCGAGAAAGTCAATGTTGCTTTCTTTGGAATCATTCCAAATCAGTCATGCACACGTGCGAAGAATGCTGTGGTTTGAAGACTTGCAACCTTCAATCTATATGTATCCCTAGCACACCAAGCCACTGATTGATTTGTTCAAGGAGAAGGAGTTCCTTCATAAGAGTTAATCCGGACTTATGAAAGAACTTCGATACCCTCGTTGATGGTTCCCCCTCCTGAACTCGGTAGTGTTTTATTATAAGACTACCACGTGGTCATGCTTGTCTGGGACAACGTGTTCACATGTTAGTAGCAGAACCAGCTCATGTTTTGGAGCTTGCTATCGTAGTTCATCTCCCGAGAATCCCGCAACATTATCTCGTCGATTTGTGTTGCAAACTTTCATTTTCTTTCTAGACTCGATGAGTCTGGAATATCCTGACACCAACCAGATCTGAATCTCAGGCAGATATGATGGTTGGAACATTTCCCAAGAACTATAATATCGGTCCCTCGGAAACCGGTAAGGTGGATGTCGTGGCCAACACACCCATCCGGTAGACCTATTATTATAGTATCTTGTTTGAGGAAGTTGGCCACCTCCCCATAGGGATTTCGTAGGATTACTCCCTAGTTGCCCCTATGGATTTCTGTGTTCCGAAGTCCGACCTTTTTACTTGATGTTCTAGATACCAGATCATTTCTATGAATGGGTTACACTAGCACATCAAGGAGAACATTAGAAGCGGAGTGCTAAATGTCTCTCGGTCGATCATCCAGATTTTGTTCCTTGGCTTCGCTAAGGTGTAATCTGAGAAGTGTTATCTTCCTTTGCATCTGCATCATCCATCATCATTCATCGTGGTAGCAAGTTGTGTTGCCAGGATCCTTGACACGGATGTTGGTAAAACCTTGATGAATATGGAAATGCTCAAGTTCTTGAGAGCACGCACAAGCGCTACGTGTTATCATCGGCACTAACTGGGTTTGCTCTCAGTTTCCTCGGCAATGCTATGACCCTTCAAACAGTGAATCCACTCTCTATTGTTGGGTTCTTCCCCAGTTACTAGAATCATTCCCAGCATTGCATTTTGTTCCCAGCTTGCACCGCCAATGTGCCACTCTACCATGGGTCCTTTCCATTTCCGGTGATAAGCAAAAAATCATCCATTGCGTTGTCTTCAACAAGGTAATCCACATCATCCAAGTCCGAAATATGCCATCCTACCGACCCCCTCCAAATGATCGCTTGTGATTGCCTTAGGCTGGTACAAAGAGTTTCAATGATCTTTGAATCAAAGGTAATTCTTTTTGCCACTTAAGGTAATAATCTACGAATCACCCTCCTCCAGGATGTTTCGTCGTGGTATCATGTCAACTTAACTCCTCGCTACGTTGACAATCGTTTACCACCTTCTTAAGTGTGGAATTATTGTCCACCTAGTGAACCTTCGTCATCCGTTTATTTCCACCCCTTTTGATGTGTATCTCGTGTCTCAACCCGAGAGATGGTCCTATGTCTCATTCCGTGAGTTGTTCGATCTTCAAGAAGATCGACCCTTCTAGAGTCTCCTTCTTCCCTCCATGTCATGTTGACAGGATTTCTCAGAGCAAGACTTCAAGACAAAGATGGTGTTCAAATCAACGTTCATTTGAAGTGCAACCTGGATCGTGAAGATTGTGCTAGTTTGCGTTCCCCTTTCACCCTACCCTACGCTTGAATCTCGGGACGAGATTTTTGTTTAGTGGGGGTGAGCTGTCACAGCCCCAGATCAGCCCTTGTTTGTTTTTGCTTTAGCATCCATGCAACATGTTTAAATTTTATGAAATTTGAAATGGGGATTGCTCAAACCCTAGCATTAAAGGAATTCACTAGGTTCATCCTAAAATACTTTCAAGTAAGTCCAAAGGGCTTTCAAAAATGTTCATGATTTTTGACAAAGGTGAAAAGCCTCTACCAAAAATGATGCCAATATTTTTGGGCCATTATGGATTTTTGAATAATCCATATTGTATTTGAATTGGGGCATTTAAATACTATTAATATTTTTAAATGCTCCAACAATTCTGAAAATAGTTAAG
>NC_057807.1:704963742-704981951 GCF_018294505.1 Triticum aestivum
TTTAACTATTTTATCTTAACTACCCCCCTCTGCTGACACTGACAGGTGGGCCCCCGCCATCAGGTGATTAGCTTAAGCTAATCACCACCTAATCTAACCCCAGAGCCACTGACATGTGGGCCCTAGTGCCCTGATCTTTAATTAAATTAAACTAACCCCCCCTGTCTAACCTGTGTCACTGACGTGTGGCCCCCACACGTCAGGTTTGACCCGGGGCAGCCCTGTTGACTTGCTGATGCAAGCATGACGCAGTGCTGATGTCATAACTCATTTTCTGGATTTAATTTAATTCTGAAATTCCAGAAAATGCCTAAAACTTCTAAAATTCATAGAAATTCAACCGTAACTCCAAATTAAATAAATCATATATGAAAAATTATCAGAAAAATTCAAGGAATCCATCTGTACCATTTTCATGCATGTTAGAACAACTTATAGGTGCTGTTTAGCACAAATCAATTAAATGGCATTTGAATAATCACATATGGAGTTTGAATTTTAATCTTATATTCAAACCAACTTCATTTAATCTGTTGCTAGTTGCATTAGCTCAAAACACATTCATATTGCCATGTCATGAGCATGCATCATATTGTGCATTGCATTGATTGTGTTCCTTTCTGTGTTGCCGGTATTTGTCCCCTCTCGATAGACGTGATACCGATGATGTGATCGTTGACACTGATGAAGACTCAATGTTATCTTCAGAAGTGCCAGGCAAGCAAAACCCCCTTGTTCATTCCGATACAATCCTACCCTCTCGCTCCTGCTCTCTTTTACTGCATTAGGACAACAACGATTCATCTGTTACTTGCTGCGGTAGCTGAACCCCTTTATCCTTTGCATGACCTGTCATTCCACAGTAAATAGAAGAAACCCACTAGTATGAGTAGGAATTGTTTGAGCCCTGTTGTGCCTACTCATTCATGCTTGTTTGTCATGCCTGCTACTGCTTAGAGTTGAGTCAGGTCTGATTCATCGGGGATGAATCAGAGGCGTGTGAACATGTCCTACTGTGTGTGAGCTAAGTGTGTGAACACGATTTGGTAAAGGTAGCGGTGAGAGGCCATGTAGGAGTACATGGTGGGTTGTCTCATTGCAGCCGTCCTCAGGAACTGAGTTCTGTGTTTGTGATCCATGATTCAGCTACTACCATACATTGGGCCCTGAAATATGACCCCGCTCGACTTCTTATTCACCCTTGTCCTCTGTCCAGGAGTTGCAAGTAGTTTCTGGTGTTTGTAGTATGCTGGAGGCCGCGGACAGCGCTGACCGTAGGGGTGGGCTGTGATGCGGTAGGCACGTGGCCGGGTATACCGGGCGCCCGTTTGGTGTCACGGAACCCTGTTCACATCGTTTGGGGCTGTGAGCGAAACTCCGGCCGGATCTCCTCATGGATGGAACCCGAATAGGCGATAAACCTGGACTAGAGACTTGAGTGTTTAGGTAGGTCGTGGTCTACACCCACGTCGGCTTTCGCTTGAAGTCTGCCGAGCACATGTCGTGTGCAGACGCTAAGTGGTGGAAACATGTATGAAGAAGTACACCCCTGCAGGGTTAACATCATCTATTCGAATAGCCGTGTCCGCGGAAAAGGACTTCTGGGTTGCTTATATCAGTTCATAGACAAGTGAAAGTGGATACTTTAAAATGCGCAAGATAAGCGTGAGTGCTATGGATGGCGTCCTCGTAGGGAGACGGGAGCGGATCCATAGTGGTGTATTGATATGGTGAATATGTGGACTCGTGTGCGCCACCTCAAAAGAGTTGCTTGCAGTCGTAGTTTAGGATAGCCACCGAGTCAAAGCTAGCTTGCTGCAGTTAAACCCCACCATCCCCTTTGTTGATAATGATGCATATGTAGTTAGTTCTGATGTAAGTCTTGCTGGGTACATTTGTACTCACGTTTGCCTATTTTATGTTTTTGCAGAGAGACTTCAGTCTCACTAGTAGTTCCACGTGGACTTCGACGTTTAGCTTGTTACCTCAGCTACGATCTTGTGCCCTCGGCAGGATCTGATAGATAGTCAGGCTTCTCGGCCTTTTTCATTTATAGATGTCTGTACCCAGACATGATAGCTTCCACTTGTGCTTTGACTTGTATGCTCTGATTGTTGGGTCGTGAGACCCATGTTTGTAATATCTCGCTCCTCGGAGCCTATTGATTAAAATACTTGAGTTGTAGAGTCATGTTGTGATGCCATGTTGTATTTGCACATATCGAGCATATTGTGTGTATGTTATTGAAATGCTTGGTATGTGTGGGATCTGACAACCTAGTTGTTTATTCTTGGTAGCCTCTCTTACCGGGAAATGTCTCCTAGTGTTTCCACCGAGCCATGGTAGCTTGCTACTGCTCCGGGACACTTAGGCTGGCCGGCATGTGTCCTTCTTCGTTCCTGTGTCTGTCCCTTCGGGGAAATGTCACGCGATGAATACCGGAGTCCTGTTAGCCCGCTACAGCCCGGTTCACCGGAGTCCTGCTAGCCCAGTGCTACAGCCTGGATTCACTCGCTGATGACCGACACGTTCGATGCTGGGTCATGGATGCCTGTCCCTGCAAGTCTGTGCCACTTTGGGTTTATGACTAGCCATGTCAGCCCGGGCTCTTTATCATATGGATGCTAGCGACACTGTCATATACGTGTGCCAAAAGGCGCAAACGGTCCCGGGCAAAGGTAATGCGACACCCGTGGGGATACCGTGCGTGAGGCCGCAAAGTGATATGAGGTGTTACATGCTAGATCGATGTGGCATTGAGTCGGGGTCCTGACACACATGAAAATTATCTTTCTATTTATGCCTAACAAACATGGTAGCTAGCTCTTCATCATTACTAACTGTCACCCATTTCTTTTCCCCATCATAGTATTTGTATACCACTTCATCAAGCAAACCCCAAGGATATTGGCTACAAATTACCTCCCCGAATTGTCTGAAACTCCAATTACTAGCCATTGGCAACCGATAATCAAAACCTCCTTGGTATTTCTTCTTATCCTTTGCATCAACGTGTACCGGTCCCTTCTAATGTGCACCAAGAAAGCAAACCGCAACTCCATCATAACCGGCGAAAAATAGAGACACAATCAGCACACTAATTGGGCAAACCTACTCGAATCGAGTGTTCAAATGCACAACTAAGTTCAATCTAAACAGGAGGCGAGACTTACCCCTCGGGAACCCAGTCGTGGACGCGGCGGATCTCCGGACGGATGAGTGCCTCGCCAAATACTCCGGGGTCGCCGTTGTTCGCCATTTCGCCCTAGGGTTCTTCCTCCTAGCTCAAATAGCTCCAGCAGCCCCCCACCTTTGAGCGCTCCGGCCGGGCGCACAGAAGGAGGCCGCGCCGCGGGTCGAGCAGGTGGCGGGCGCCCCACCCGTGGCGTCGCAGGAAGGTGGCGGGCGTCGCAGGTAGCCGTGGAGCGTAGGAGCAGGACGGTAGCGGTGGAGTAGGCCGTGCAGCTGGTGGCAGGGCAGGTGCTGGCCGCGGCGCAAGTAGCGGCGCGGCGGCGGCACAGGGCAGCCGGCCGGCGGGGAAGCGGATGGGCAGAGTGAGCTACGAATGATTTGGGGATTTAGTTGCACGGGCCTACATGTCAGCTCCAGACCCACGTCCATGCGGTCCCACCTGTAAGCTCCGGACCCACAACCACTAACGCAGGCGGTCGGAATGGACTCAATTATGGCCGTTTGGCCTCGTCATAGTTGTTGTGCATGGACTAGGGGCAAAACTGATCACAATTCACATCTGAGGGCAAAACTGAGCAGATGGACACAACTAAGGGCAAAAGGATAATTAACCCTTGTATTTATGTGGATCTAAATGTGATAGTAAAATAAGTAGAAGAGAAACTGAAAAAAAGGCATGCGTAAGGGTTGATGATCGAAAGCATAGAACGTTACTTTCTCACTGACATTCTTTTTTATTAATTTAGTGTGAAATATATCTTTTCAATATACAAGAACCTAGCAATCTGACACGTGACCATGGCACAGTCTCCAAAGGATACCATCCTTGCAATATTTACGGAATAACTCAACCAAAATAGGAAAGGACTAAAGCCATAACATCAGTGCACTCTAACCTACACTGAAGTCAGGTCTGGATCCATGTGATGTATATGATATTGAAATGCTTAATAAAGGAAAGGCGTCATTTGCTAACAATTGGGTAAAATGTGTATGAACTGATCAGAAAAATTTGCATCCATGTGAGAGTTGTCAACAATGAAAATAAATAGCACAATACCCGCAAAAAAATAGCACACAATCAAATATAGCTTTGGCCTTCTCCAGATGCTACATAAGTTATAGCGCGCTAATAGCATGCTTTATTTGAAAATAACATTTTGAAAAAAAATGCCAAATATATCCAAAAATAAAGGATTTCAGCAACTACTTTCTTTCCAGGAGCATTACATGCATAAGGTCCAATCCTTATAAGCATCCACATTCCTTTCATACCCAGATTCAGAAGTGGTTTGGGCTTGCAGAGGACAAACAATAGTAAATTAGTAATACAAGAGAGAACAAGTGGACACACCTAAATAAGGTTCCATCAAGCACAACAAATGTAGCATTAGGTTGATACCAAGCACTTCTAATAAAGACAGGAAAGTGTAGTTCCACTAGAGGTGATCTAACATAGAATCAACATGTTTTGTTCAATGAAAAAATAGCACCGGCTGGAGACAAGTAGCAACATAGTAGCGGCAAGTTCAGTGTGGCTAGCTTCCTCTGCCACGGCGATAGGAGCTGTAGGGCGGCGACACTGATGGGGACTTGGGGAGGAAATAGAATGATGCCGACACTGCAACCTGGGGACGGGATGAAGAGAGGATGCTCCCACCTGCTGGTTGACTTGCCGGCACTACTGGCTTGGCTGGCATTGGCACTGCACAGGAAGTTTACAGCCTTCTAAAGTTTATTATGTGCTTCTAGTTGTTATATATGCCCTTTACTCTTGTGATTTTGTCCGACATTTAAATACACTTCGCGTGTGTGTATTACATGTTTACTTGTGTCTATTATCGTAATGAGGAAGTACACTACCTTGCCAAGTCTAGCTCCGACATCATCTGTATTTGTATATGCATCCTAGTGCTATCCGCTCCACTTCTGAGTCCAACAAAATAATGTGGTATAGGGCATGGTCTGAGTAGTATCTGATCAAATCCACTGAACTTGCACCTATAGGATACATGGAATGGATAATGCTCCACACCGCCGATGACAAATAACATGCTAAGGTGTGAAGACATTAATCATGAAATCATATCATACTTCCTATTCTATGGTGGAGACACCAATGGTAGAAAAATAGGATCAAATGACATAATGTGGGCAAGGGTGGCAACCGAGAGTGTTGGTGGCAGGCTGGCATCAAGATATCACACGATGTCATCTCTTGCTCCTTTATCGTGGCCAATGTTTCCACCACACCCTCCTATATGGTCATGACATATTTTAGGCGGTTTGATGTTATTGAAGGTGTCCACGGGTCGGTATGGCCCCCATATTGTTGTTTCTGGCCTTCAACTTGCCCCAAGAAGACTTGATGGCAAAATCTATGGTGAGCACAAGGAGATTATGTATTCGTTCATGGCGTGGTAAATGTCATACAAAGGAAGTTATTGGTTGTTCCTTGAATTGGACGAGGTACAAGTCAAGAGAAGAGGATGTATCCTTGGGAGATAATTTTACTTCATCGTTTATTGTTTTCCTCTCAAGCATAGGCTATTCTGCCTACGTAGGAAACGCCTGTTAGCAAGTTCATCATGAAGATATCGGTAAATAGGAAAAAATCTTCAATCCAGAAAATATGGCAAAATGAGATCTTGAGCAAATCGAGTATACCCTCGATCCCAAGGATTCCCAGAGATCTTGCAACATGGGAGTCCTCTGGTATGTAGGTTGTCGACTCACTATAAGAGGTTACTCAGTGACATGGCTCGCATGATGTCACTTCCTTGGTTCATCTCCCCTACATGGCCTAAGGTAATTCCCTTTGTGTGGCGAAATCATCACATAGAAGTTCACATACATGCCATTGGCTACATAGGGGGATATCATGGCATACCTCTCCGAGAATCACCATCGATACGTGTGTTTAAATTTAATGTCTCACGAGCTTAAATAATCGGTTGTGTAGAAGGTCCCAGTCAGCCTTCTATGAAGATGCACTGAATTGTGTCATGGCTCGTTAAACTCAGAAAATACAAGTGACACTGGCGGTCAAACATTACCAGTGTTAAACCATGAGAGTTTGTTGCTCGAAGTCTTCAAAAAGTACCTACTCTTTAATGTTCACACACAACGACGATACCACTTTCACATCATAACTATGTTTATAGTTGGTCGAACAACGGAAATAAAGATGGGTTAACATCTCAAATCGAACCGTTATAAGGAGTTAGACCAAATGACCATCGACACGTAAGGTGTAAGAAAGAGTTTCCACGTTAATGAAAAATAATGTAAATTGTTAAAACTGGCAATAGCAGCCGCAAGTAGAAA
Organism: Triticum aestivum; assembly: GCF_018294505.1. Lineage (NCBI taxonomy): Eukaryota > Viridiplantae > Streptophyta > Magnoliopsida > Poales > Poaceae > Triticum > Triticum aestivum. The sequence goes on from NC_057807.1 coordinate 704,970,262, forward strand.
TATAGTGATGATAATTTTTCAGCCACCACAATGGTTGCAGACTCCGTAGAAGGTTATACATAAATGCCACCTAGGCGACAAACCAAAATTGTTCCTGCATCCTCTGCCTAGGCAACATGGGCGGCCAGCCGATCCACATTTTCAGGCGGACCTCTTCCTGAGCATCCTCTCCTAGTCGCCGCCAGGAGTGGCAGCCAGGCTTGCATGCGTAGTTGACGTTGGCGGCAGGGCTCTGTTCCTGTTTTCATTCAGTAGTCCTTGGCGATGTACTTTGCGATAACATGACTCGGTAATGGAGGACTTGATGCAGCAGCGATAGCAGTTCGTGGATGGGCAGGGGGCTATAGCACGCCTTTCCTATTCATGATGGCATTTTCTTTCCGCACGCGCCCCAGTGGAGGAGGAAAGAGTGTCGGCACAATCACCATGTCCTTAATCGGGAGAGCCTGTTCATCTAGCGGGGGCTAGCACTGCTCCCAAAGCACCTCTTCAGGGTTAGGGCATGGTGGGATGGGGTGGTGGCAAGGCAGCAGATGTCGCGACCATCGCCTGTGTAGCAAAGGTGGTGTGACGGTGGCCATGCAACAGATGTCACGACTGTCACACCCGATATGGCTAATGCGCTGTTGGGCACTACCGTTCATGCTTGGCTAACTGGCGCTGCCTTCATGGACGTTGCATCGGCTAGAAAATTGTCGCCGGAAGGGTTGGATTTGAAGATCCTTCAAGATTCGTGTGTAATCTGCTGCCACATGCAACGATGATGGTAGTGGCGGCATGTGGTGATGTCTCATGTAGATCGGGCATCTACTGCCACTTGCGAGGATGGTGTAGGTATGCCTGATCATCTCAAACTTGGGATTTGGGCAGCGCATGTGACCTTCCACCCTCATCAAAGTGTGTGTCGAGTTGTGGGAAGTGGCTCTTGTCGCGGTTCGACCACATGATCATGCGGGCATGGTCATCTCTTGCATGGCATCTCATGTCATGACCATGCACATATGTAGCTGTCAGGGTCGTGGAAAGTGAAGGAGATAACATATGACTTCGATTGGGTGGTGCTTCTGGAGTACTCGGTCTTGCGCCCCTGGGGGAAAACCATTAGTCTAACCTTGGTTGTTTATACCTGGCAATGACTGCGTTTTTGAGTCATGACCCCGTTGAAGGTGTTGCTTACTTGCTGGGACTTTATCTTCAGGGTGAAAACCCATGATCTGGCCTTCGATGGTGGATCTGGCGGTGGTGACACTTATACGTTGTTTCCTTGATGAGGGTGTTTATTTTGTAAAATCCTTCTCATAGTACTATGTTGTCAAAAAAGCTTGGTGTTGATTGTCGTTGTATATCGTCGGACGCTGTTTGGTCGCTTTAGTTTTATTTTCTTTTCTTTCTTTCATGTTGGCATAGATTCGGTCTTAATGACTTTGCTTCTTCCCAATGTGATCCTTGTGTGCGGCTGTAGTGGTGGTTGTGTGCATCTTAGTTATGCAGAGGTTGGGTGTGCTCATTATGGTTGTATCACTCAATGCTACATTATGAGTTAAAAACACCCTTTGTCAAGAAAAAAAACATCAGGTAAAACAAGTCACGGGCGAGAGAAGATATTAGAGTTTGACCATGCTCAATCTAATTAGGATGGGAAATGGGAAGAATTAAATGGAAAGAATTCAATGCAATTGGTCAAATAAGGTAGGGTTGTGACAATCCAAGGAAATTACTAGCTAAAGGAGACAAAAAGAATTAAGATTTTTGTGGCTTTGGATGAAGTTGAAGACAAACAAAGAACTCGATGGAGTAAAAAATTACCATTGACAACTAAAAAGATCCTTTAGAGATCTAGCTAAAGAATGTGTAGTGAGGTCGAGAGGTCAAGGCCGACAATACTACATCTGAAGATAGAAAGCTAACAACAAGAGTCGTGAACACTGATATGGAGTAATTACGCGATGATAACTACACAAGAGGCACCAAAATAGATTGCCATGGCGATAGAGGTTAGGCACGGATGTTAGCAGAAAGACATAGTACATGTTTGTTTGATGTCCTATACATTGTAGTGCAAGAGAGGTTAGGGATACTATTCACAATGTTGTGACTCACAACAAATTCTAATCATAACAAGAATGTAGATGATATTCAATCTTGTAGAAGATTTCTGGATTATGTGAATACGAAAGGACTAGTTCTGTGGGTAGGTAGCACCAGAGGTACATGAGTGTATTCAACCATCGACCATGTGAGCACTCTGCCCACCCTTCTTTTCTCTCTCTTACCAAACATCAGTAAGCCTATCTAGCTAGGAGTTTAGGTGCCTTCTTTGCTAGGAGTTTAGATTGCTAGGAGTTTAGGTGCCTTCTTTGTTAGGCTTTGTTAAGCCTATGTAGTTACAAATTTCTCTCCTACAGATTGCAAGTCATGGTGATTTTAAAATTCCCTAAGGCTGAACTGCATGTACCTGTCACCCAAACATGTAGGTGTCCTACTTCAGTAAACTAGTAACACAAATCAAATTAGCACCACAACTAGAACCAAATAAAATTATCATTGGGTATGCCCTCACTGCTGTGAAAGAGTGACAGCATTAGATTAGCTGCAATATCTCATATACGCTGTTCTTTCTAGTAAATCAGGGAGAAACATGCAACAACCATGAATTATCAGTGTAATACCTAATTTTAGTAGCCACTAAAAAAAGATGCAACACGTACCAGTTGCTAATTATAGCATTTATTTTAAACCAAGTCATTTAGATCTCAGTATTATCAACAGTCAGGCAAAGCAGAAAAATCCAAAGAACACACCAGATTCATATGCAATGTTAATAGCAGGTGCATCTGTGCAATCATAAGAAGTAGCAAACCAAACATCATCGATCCATATAACCATCATGTCATGTTCTTGATTGGACTCACTATTAGCATATGAAAAGTACTCCCTCCGTCTGGAATTACTACGGTCAAGTAATTTCGGTTGGCATGAACAACAATCTACTTCTTAGAGCTATGTGTATAAAATCCGCTAAACAAAAACAGATGTAAAACCATAAGCAAATGATCAAGAGGGAGCTGGCATAACTGTCTGGTGATGTCTCGGGCGTTGACGGCTCCTATCGCACATTCCGGGCACATCCAGTCTTTGTTCACGGCCGCCGGAGGCCCCCGCACCCCCACACTAGGGGTGGGCAGAGGCGGCTGTATTGGCGTAGGACGCATGTGGTGGATGCAGGATGCATGGAACCGACGTTCGCAGGCGTAGCAGATTATGGTGGTCCCCGACAGCATGGGGAGGCCGCAGGACACGCACAGGTGTTGCGCTGGCGCTGGGTGCGGGACCTCCACCCACGAACCTACGGTCGAGGACGCAATGGCCGACCTCCACCATTCCCCACGCTGGTATGCCATCCCTATCTCGCGGGCTTGGTGCGTGAGCAGCAGGTCCGCCTGCACGTTGGCGGGAGGCGGGAGCTGGGGTGGCAGCGGCGGCGGAGGAGCAAAAATGGGCGACTGGAGAACCAACGGCGGCGGCACCTCCAACGATGAACCAGCGGTTGCGGGCGCACTGGCTGTAGCAGAAGCTAACCTCCATGATTCCGCACGGTGGTACGCCAGCGCTAGCTCGCGGGCTTGGTGCGGGAGCAGCAGGTGGGCCTGCACATTGGTGGCAGGCGGGAGCTGGGGTGGTGGCGGTGGAGGAGGAGAAGGACCAACCACGGGGATGGCGGCAGCGAACTCGCGCGGGGACGACTGGAGATCCGCCGGCACTGGCGACGACGGTGGCGACGGCGGGGGCGGCTCGTTGAGGTCGATGTCGAGATGTGGCGGGTGATCCATGGCGAACTGGCGATCAAGATCGCGCTGAAGCTCAGGCTAGGGTTCGATTCCGGGCATAACAACCGGGAGGAGGAAGTTAGAGAGAGCGAGCAAGGTAAAGCATGAGCGAAGCCGGGCTGGGATTCCTCCGGGGAGAAGCAAATGAGAAGAAACTGACGGAGTGGATGGAACACACGGACGAGGTGCCGGGGACGGTAGGGGGGAGATGGGCTGTCAGTATGAGTGATGCATGCGGTACTCTACCTACCGTCGATTGTATACAGGGACAAAACACGTTCAATATAGTAATTTACATATGCAAAAGCAGATTTTAGTCGCGTGCTTTGCTGGAATACGAGATATACACCAAAAGCATTCATTAATGTCTTCATTTATCGGCATCTATCTTACTATTATATATAGAAAAATCTTGTATTAGTTCCGTTCTTTGCTGGAATATATTGAAATCGTTCATTAATGTCTTCTTATTATACAAAATATATAGAAATCATTAACAAATATCTTAGAAAATCTTGTATTAATTGTGTGCTTCGCTGGAATTTGAGAAATATACTATTAAAATCGTTCAAAAATATATTTTGAAACATACGGAGCACGTGGACGAGGGGCCGGGGATGCATAGGTGTAGATGGACCACCAGTGAGTCATGCCCTGCCTAGGAGATGGGTGTCGGTGTCAAAACCGGCAGATCTCGGGTAGGGGGCCCAAGCTGTGCGTCTAAGGATCAATGGTAACAGAAGACCAGGAGACACAATGTTTACCCCGGTTCGGGTCCTCTTAAGGGAGGTAAAACCATACTCCTGCTTGATTATATCCGATGAGTATGAAGATTACAAGAATTGATCTACCTTGAGATCGTAATGGCTAAACCCTAGATGTCTAGCCTATGAGAATTCCAATGACAGTGAAGAAGAAAGCCTCTACGGACTAACCCCTCCAGTTTATATATGCACCGGAGGGGCATAAGGTTTGTACAAGGTCGGTTCATCACGGAAGGAAGCTTCTGGACTCTAATCTTGCCGCCTACGTGGTGAGAAGTCTCATCCGGACACGGAGGATAATCTTCATCTTGGTCTTGTACGGCCCATCCAACCCGGCCCATACTCCTGGGCCGGACACCTGAGGACCCCCGAATCCAAGACTCCCTCAGTAGCCACCGAACTTCCCTTCAATGACGATGTAGTGTGCGGACGCAAGTCTTCGGCTTTGCAAGGCGGGTTCTCCATCATATTCCGGATTGATGATAGTCCGGCATCGGTTTTTGCGTCCAGCTTTACGATTCGTTCCTGCCATCACCTTGATTTCCATGCGTCTGAGCGAATGCGAACGGTCCGTTACCCTTGTATTTTAAAATTTATAATAGGCAGAAGCAGCGCCTATATAACGAGGTTAGATCTCCAAAGCGTCATCTCACATCGCCCCAAGAGCAAAAAAGCAAACCACGAAAAAAAAATCCAAACCATGGCTAGTGTCCCTGGCTCCTCCTCGTGTCCTCATGGCCCTCAACAGGGGGATTGGCATTGTTGCTCCATATCCCATCTCCAGCTCAATCGACTCTAGACGCAAGGATATCTTCCTCCTTCGGATCTAGTCTCCGTACGGGCAGGGTTAACTTCTATGGGCGATGATGCATTGGACGAGAATTTCCCCAATCCCAGTCTAGGAGAGAGGGTGTGTTTCATCTCATTCCTTCTGAGGGGAATGGGATTCCCAATCCACCCCTTCCTCGGGGGCCTACTGAAATATTATGGGATCCAACTGCACAACCTCACACCAGGTTCTATTTTGCACATTTCCGGTTTTGTCGCCCTTTGCGAGTTATTTTTAGGCTGTGAGGCTCATTTTGAACCGTGGAAGAAGTTCTTTTGCCTCGTCCCCGCCACCAGGGCGGAGGGTCTATATTTGAAGTGGGCGGCACCGAAGTATGGCGCATAGCCGGATCTGGTTACCCAGTCGGGACTCCGAAGAGGGGGTCCGACGAATGGTCTTCGAAATAGATCTACATTGAGGATGTTCATCTTCCGGACCCTGTTCGGCGAGGGCTTCCCGAATTCTCCAGCGCTCCTTTAAATAAGTTGTTCAGCTGGCGTCCCAAGTCCCCTAGACAAGATGATAGTGCGGAAGTAATGAGATTGGTCAGCAAGGTCAGATTATTGACCCATTCCGGACTCTCCATCATCGAAGTCATGGCTATTACGATAAAGCGATGTATCTAGCCCCTTAAGTCAAGAGTAGGTCCTTTATGGAACTACAATGGGGAGGACGACGCGTCTCGTTATATGTGAAAGGGTCCGGACAACCAAGCCGCACTGGCCGCTATGCTTATGGACCTTTATAAGGGACAGGAAGAATACTTCGTCCGTCTACAATGTCGGGACGGTTTCTCCATGTACAACCCCTTTGACTAGGCAAGTTTGGTCATTCAGCACCTTTTTTGTAATTGAGGTGCATTAACTGAATAGTCTGGTTGTTTCAAAAACAGTCGTGGAGGAAGGTAGTCGAGAACATCTATTGCCCTCCTCCGCAACCAGAAGACCACGTACATCACGAAGACCCCAGATTCCATGAAGATCCGGATATATTTGTGGATTTTGAAGATGGAGTCTATTACCATGCGAGCCTTGACGGACCGGAGGTAGCCATCATGGCTGATTACCCTGATCTCTACCCCTATGTCAAGGTAAGTGTTCCGCAGTCCAAAAGGAGTGACATTTCTGCACATAACTTACTCACTTCACTAAACCATACTTCACACAATCGACATTCAGCGAACCACACCCAAGGACAGGCGGCAAGAAGAAGGACAGTACCCTCAAGGGTTGTTCGTGCGAAGTGAAAGGAAACCAGGAGCCCCAGTAAGCCTGCTCCATCACCAAAAAGGTATGTGTCTTATTTCATGTTTAGGCGTGAAGCCGAATTGTCATTTTTCATCCTCCTTCTATTATCTCAAGAGGGGTACCCGGTGGATCGTAAACAAGATCCCGGCCAGCCGGGCCGTAGCCAATCCGGTGCCAGAGATGTCAACAAGGACCGGGGCGCACGGTGACGCGACGTAGACCCATCTGCCCCATCAAGAACCGGATGAGGTGTTCATCACCAACTTCGAAATGGAAAGTGCGATGAATCATCTACACTTGAAAGAAGCTCTGCGCACCACTGCTTTAACAGAGCCAGAGTTTACTGCCCTTAGCACCGTGGGCACATACATCTAAGCTGCCCGGGACGGACTTACAGGAGGCGCTCGCCTCTTTCTCAAAAGATATACAGGTATAAATTTATTTAAACTTACACTAGTAGAAAACCACCCATTAGTCCCGGTTCGTAAGGGCCTTTAGTCCCGTTTCATGAACCGGGACTAATGGGTCGTTACTAATACCTCCACCCATTAGTCCCGGTTCAATCCAGAACCGGGACCAATGTGCCTCCACGTGGCTCTGCGCGCCCACCCCAGTCAGGGGGCCTTTGGTCCCGGTTGGTGGCACCAACCGGGACCAAAATGCATCCACGCGTCAGCATTCCAGTTGTTGGGGTTTTTGTGTTTTTTTTAAAGGAGGGGAGGTTGGGGGTTTTGGGGGGTTAATTTAATTAGGTGTTTCATATATTGTGTTAGCTAGCTAATTAATAGAGAGAAGTGTCCTCTCTTATGTCCGTGCTTGGACGCTACGTACTATATATACATAAGTGATCGAGAGAACCATTCAGTACAGAAGTTCGTCATGCATACCGAGAGAAGTGATCGATCGACCTCTCCTTCTCCGAGAGGTTGGTCGAACAACAAGTTTTCGTATCATGTATCCGACGCTACTGGCTACATACATGTACAATATGTATAAGATATCTTATAATTACAAACCCCTAGCTAGTATTTGAAATCAATTCCCACATGGTATTCTCCGGTTTTACTGATGACGTGGTCAAGAAAGAATCCCGCCAATTCCTCTTGAATTGCTTTCATGCGATCTGGTTCTAGGAGTTCATTCCGCATCTGCCACGTCTAATTTGAAGAAGGGGGTTAATTAATACATATATATGAATGAAACTCAACAGAAATGATGGTGTAATAAAATGAAATTGTGAATATTATTGCTTACGCACTTCATATTGTCTTTGAGAGTAGCCCCGCTTGTTTTTCAAAGTCGCGGTGTGGATGAACTCGCACACGTAGTATCCACAGAAAGCATTTCCTTCCTCCTGCCACAAGCACTTTACGAGAAATAGAGGTCAATCAAACTGATAATGAAGCATTATAAATGGCATTGATGAAAGTATAGCTATATATAGAATCAACGGGCCGGAGATGTGCGCAACTAGCTAGCCAGTAGTACTTACTTTCGGGTATGTATATCGCAGCTCCTTCGGCAGTCCCGGAGCTTCTGCGGTGAACTGTTTCCAAACCCTGCAAGACAAAGAAAATAATTATTATTACTTGAGATATCAGGAAATGAATAAAAAGTTACCGATATGGTGCGATAATTATGATCGATTGAACTTACTTGCTGAGCATTTCAGTCATGTCCGCATAGGTTTTTGGATCTTTCCGTCTCGAGTCTAAGACGGTTACTAGTCCACGCTCAAGCTTAATCTCCAGAAGAATATAGTGGTACCTGCGCACGCATGCATAACTCATCAATTACATTACTATAACCTCGCTTGAGTAATAAGGGAAACCGAATATGCACACGACAGTAACACTCACGGGTCGTTGTAAGGAAAGAGTATGGTATCTTTGTTTTGATTTTTTATCAACGATCGTAGCAAGTTGTCCTCGGCCTCTTTGACGTTCTTTTTAACCAGAAATACATCTATGATATTTGTGTTAATGAACCCAATATCATAAATTTCTTGTTTTTTGCACTCGACGATCTTCAATCTGCATAATATATTGAGGATAATTAATTATAAATACGTGCATGCAATGAAAGAGCCGAGCTATATATAGAGACTTAATGACAGAAATAGTACTTATAGGCAGTAGCAAAAGACCATTAATTTATCGAGGGCCTTTTGATTGAAGAACTCGAAGAACTCCTCAAATGGAATAGTCAACAGATCATTTGCAACGAGATCGTGCTCCTCTTTAATATGCAGATACAAAGCATTCTTACCATCAGACTCTCTGCAGGTTTCCATGTACCAACTATGGAATCTTCGCATCATTGTTGTCAGAGTTTTTTCATCTTTGACGAGAGGCTTCCCGTACTCGTATCTGTGTTCGTCCACCTTCAAGAAATCAGGAAGTGCATCGGCAGGCAGGTAATCGTCAAGATTGCCATAACCGGCCACCGTCCCCGGAGCATTAGACACATTGAGCGGGGGGCACGATTGTTGTGCTTGTTCGCCGAGCTGGGCAATTTTTTTCCCCTTTGCTCGTTGTTTTGACCTTTTAGCACTGACAGTAGTTCCCGACCGCTGGGCTTGGAGATATGTCTGTTCAGTAATGCGCTCATAGTTGGTTCTCGACGGAGACTTTGGTGGTTTCCTCAGGGCATCGATAGTGCGCTTTGCTTTCACCGGATCTACCTTCTCCTCCGGAGGTGGATGTCTCTTTGCTTTCACCCCTTCAAAGAACTCCTTCACGTGGGCCTGCACAATCGTATCGTTTTCCTCCTCGGACCTCTCGTACGGTAACTTCTCTAGAGGCTTGAGAGATGATGGACCGTATTTGTATTGTCTCCCGCCTCTGGTTGTGCTGCTAGACGCCGGAGCAGACGGAGCGGCTGCGGCGTCTGTCTTCTTTCGTGCTTGCTTACGAGGCGTAGGAGAAGGAGTACGACGCGCCGGAGCAGCCGGGACGGCGGCGGGTCTCTTCCGCCCTTGCTGGCGAGGCGGAGAAGGAGGATGCTGCTGGCTGCTCGGGAGCGCCGGCGCATGCGGAGAAGGAGGCGGAGTGCCACCATGCACCGGAGAAGGAGGCGGAGTGCCGCCACGCGTGCCCTGATCGTCACTCGCCGGAGGAGGAGGCGGAGTGCCCTGACTCGCCGGAGCAGGAGGAGGAGGCGGAGGCGTCCAGTTCGGAAGGTTGATGAGCTCCTTCTTCCATAGGCATGGAGTCTTCAGAGCAGAACCCAGTCTAGTCTCCCGTTCACCGGTAGGGTGGTCAAGCACGAGATCCTCAAATCCCTCCGTTATTTCATCCACCATCAAATTAGCATATCCTTTTGGAATCGGCTGGCAGTGATAAGTTGTGCCGGGTCCACTAGGATAAACTTGGCCAACAGCCGCCTTGAACTTCAAATTCATCCATCGCGCCATCATGTGGCAATTTTGAGACTCTGTGATACCATCCACGGGATAGCTGGTAGGAGCCGTCAAGACATGCTCCGGCTGAAGAAGCTCGGTGGAAGCCACGCTGCTTCTCCGCTGAGATGGCGGGGTAGCTTCGGGGAAGCTTCAGCATGTCGTTTGTTGCGATCTGCTGCTTCTCGTTCCTCTTCTCGATCCTCTAGCCCCATTACCCTTCCAAGCAGCGCCTGCATTTGGTCCTACTCCAGTTTCTTCCTCCTCTCGTGGGTTTTGTAACCCCCTGCGTCCGGAAAACCAACCTTCCACAGAATGGAGCCTGGCGTGCCTCGTGTCCGTCCAGGTTGCTCGGGATTCCCAAGGGCCATTGTGAGCTCGTCCTTCTCCCTGTTTGGAAGGAACGTCCCTCGCTGCGCTGCATCGATATAGTCTTGAAGGTTCTTGACTGGTATTTGCAGTTGCTCGTCCGTCCACTGACACTTCCCTGTTACAGGGTCCAAGGTTCCGCCAGCCCCGAAGAACCAAGTCCGGCAACGGTCTGGCCAGTGCATTGTCTCTGGTTCGATCCCTTTTTCAAGCAGATCATGCTCAGCCTTGGACCACTTAGGCCGGGCTTTGACGTAGCCACCTGACCCCGTGCGATGGTGAAGCTTCTTCTTCGTAGCATTTTTCTTGTTTGTCTCCGACATCTTCTTACTCTTTTCCGATGTCTTGTGGGCCACAAATGCGGGCCAGTGATCTTTGATCTTCTCATATTTGCCGATGAATTCTGGTGTCTTTTTTTCCTTGACAAACTGGTTCAGCTCTTTCCTCCACCTCCTCATTAGGCTTGCCATCTTCTTAAGAGCACAAGACTTGATTAATTGCTCTTTAACTGGATTCTCCGGATCCTCCTCTGGCGGTAGGGTGAAATTTGCCTTCAGCTCAGTCCAAAGATCTTCTTTCTGCATATCATTGACATAAAACACCTCAGCGTCTTCATCCATAGCAGGCTTATACCATTGCTGGATGCTGATTGGGATCCTGTCCCTAACAAGAACCCCGCACTGAGCAAAAAATGCCTTCCTTGTCCGGATGGGTTCAATCGGTTCGCCGTCGGGCGCGATTTCTATGATCTCAAACTTTTCATCCGAGCTCAACTTTTTCTTCGGACCTCGTCTCCTTACCGAAGTTGTGCTCGATACGGAGGGCTAGAAATTATAAGGAAGAAAGACGACAGTAATTAATATGTGTACATATACCAAAACAATGGATGCATCAATTAACTAGTCAGCACGGGCTTAACTAATATATATATACCTGGCCGGACTCGGTTCGGTGACCGGAGCAGTCAGCACGGTCTCCTTCGTCTTGTACCTCCATTGTGTCACCGGAGCCATCATGAACATAGTCCTCCTCTTGTACCGGCATTAATGGGTCGAAGCCACCATCATAAACATAGCCATCTTCTTCATCTAGCTGATCAACGGTGTCGAGGAGAAATGACGCAACATCATCACTTGATCCATTTGCGATTATGTCCCCCAACATCGCTTCTGTTTCTTCGTCTCGGGAGTGCTCCATAGTTTCTGCAAATATTTACAACATGTCAATTATTATTCAAACATGGTACAGATGGAT